>NC_061113.1:174390-187368 GCF_002878395.1 Capsicum annuum | reverse complement strand
AGCCTTGAGCTCCTTTAGGGCCTTTTCATCTTCCTTCTTCTTTGCAAGAAAAGCCTTGTCAGTCTCATCATAATTCTTTTTTTCAGAGTTTGGTGCCTTCGAAGGCTTTGCCTTTCCACTTTGCTTAGAAGACATGGTTGATTTTCTAGGGTTAAGAGTTTGGATCTGTTGATGAGAATGGAAATACCTTTAAGGCTAAATTTATAATATTAGAGGAGAACCGTAGAATTATTGGAGTGGAAATAAAAGTTAACAAAACACAAGTGCAAGATGAGCAAATACATAGAATAAATATGCAAGTGATAATTCACATATTATTAGTTACAGGTCTTACTTACAAATAATATATAGCACCAGACACATTTAAGAACCTAAATAAGGACGAGAGAACCAAACGAACTACCTATGTGTTCAACCAGCTCTTCAATAACGAAAGGACGTGTTTAGATCAAATTATGTACATAAGGAAAAGTTAGTAAGACCAAAGGGTGCCCTTGGCCGGCCAAAAGGTTGAAAGACCAAAAAGACAACTGTTATCAGCAACTCCGCTGATGTTTATTCTGGTCATGGAGTTGGAGAAAGGATTATGAGTGATGATGATGAGAATAAAATGGTTAACTTAGCAACTGATTACCTAGTGGGAATTCCGAGCGAAGATACTATTGGTAAGAAGAATTAAGTGTCTACTTCTGCACATCCAAAGTTGGAGGACAGGACATAAATGCAGGATGCCAACTAAGGTCAGATTAAAGGACACGTTTATCTATTATACCCTAAAATTACTCAATACTATTATAGGGAAATGCTTCTAAATTCAACACGTTTAAGTTTCAAGTTCAATAAAAAATTGTCAAAAGTATTTAAAACTATTACTCCTACTTCTAAATTCAACATGTTTAAGTTTCAAGTTCAATAAGAAATTGTCAAAAGTAATTAAAACTATTACTCCTACTACACACTGATCTTTAAGCTTCAAGTTCAGTAAGAAATTGCCAAAACTAATTGAAAGTAGAGAAGATGATTAAACTTGTTTGTAATACTACTACTACACACTGATCTTGCTAGTTCCAAAACCTTACATTATGAGAGTTATTGTTACTAAGTAAGAATACATTACCAGCTAAAGACCAAGAATAAATTACCAGCTAAAGACCATCTACATCCAGATAACTACCAACTTCAAATTACATCTTTAGGTAAAAGAAGCAACGCAACATTCATATTCATACAAAGTTAGGTAAGAACAATATTCTCAAATTTCTTCTATCAAAAACAGCCTCTCTACGTAATAGGCATAAGATCTGTGAACACACTACCCTCCCCACCGTCTCAGACCCCATTTGTTGGAGTCACACTAGGTATGTTGTTGTATTACTCCAATTTCAATTAATGATTGACATGATCTTTTCATCCCACTCTAATGATTACACAAACACAAAATGGGCATTGAATAATCCCATATTCTATTCTAACATACACACAAAAATAATCAAAATAAGCCGTAAAAAATAAAATTAAAGGGGTATCAAGAATCTTATGTTTTAAGATCTGACAACACACATAAATGAGAATAAAGAGAAAAAAATTAAAAAAGATTATTCAAAAACTCCACATTTCAGCTTGTAACAACACCAAAATAAGAAACTCCCCCCCCCCCCCCCCCCCCCCCCCCCTTCCAAAAAAAAAAAAGTATTCAAGAATCCTACTTTCTAACTATATATATATATATATACACACATTAATTTAGGTGTGCGCGCTTAGCGCATGTATCTCATTTTATTGAGTTCAAAAATTATGATATTTGTTTAAATAATAAAAATAAATATAATAATTAAATTTAACATCTTTTGAAGAAATAATTAGGTGATCATAATTTTTTCAATAAATAAAATAATTTTTCTTCTCTAGTTTAACATGTATCTCAATGTTCATAGAAGTATTTCTTAATAGTTCATATTTTTGATGTATTCTTTTAATTGATCTGTACAAAAATAGATATTTATTGATTCTCTTTCCATATATTTTAGGATCTCATAAAATAAGTTTAGTTAATATAATAAAAATAATTAAATAATAAATTTAAAAAAAAAAAGTGAAAAGACAACAAAGAATTTAAATCTCTTTTTCTAAGATATTTACACTTATAATATATATATATGGGAAAAAAATTATAAACGGATTATGAAGATGAAGAACTAATAAAGCAGAGAAACGTACCTGTGAGGTTACTGTTATTTGTACAAGTCAACACAATTGAGAAGATAATCTTATTTATGCAAGTAAATGTCTTCTAGAAATGTCCTTTTAAGACAAATTGGGTGGAGAAATGTGGAAATATCCACTATAGTCTGGAACATTGCAGAAGCAGTTTCGCAATACTCATAGTGTCCTTGTTGTAGTTTCATTTTTAAAAAGAATTATGAAATGACTAAAATAGCCCTATATAGTAGTAAAGTAATTGTAATATTAGTATTTGGTACTATGTGATTGTTGTGTATTCACCACTTGCTCCCGTTGGATCACTTCTAGTACAGTATGAGTACCTTCTTCTTCTTCTTTTTTTAAGGAGAGCCTTAAAATAATCGGTAAATTATTGTCATGTGATCAGGAGGTCATCACGGGTTCAAATCTTAGAAACAATTTTTGGCAGAAATGCAAGGTAAAACTGCGTACAATATACGCTTGTGGTGGGGCTCTTCATCAGATACCTCGCATAACGATAACTTTAATACACCAAACTATTCTTTTTAAATAATTACAAAATTAACGAGTCCCACCTCTCTATCTCAATACTAAGTTATTAGAAAACACACTTTTATTGCTTAATTGATGAAAAAAAGGGAAAACCATAGTACACCCCAGCACCCAAAAGTGACCAAATAAAAGGAACTGTTAAAGTTAAAAAGAAAAGTCAAGATGCTTTTTATATCTAACTCAATTATTACTATAAAAATTATAGAGTTAATACATAAAAATGACTCTAAATTTGATATCAAATTATAACTTTAAAATTAAATTTTGATAGTGCACATATAGGATCTTTAACTATTCAAAATTTGAACAAATATGACCTTCGATTTTGTAACCCCATGCGTGAGTCTCACTCGCGCCTACGTGAAAAGGTAATCCAATTACATGTTGTCACATCGTTAAAAGGGCTGACTTGGAGAGAGATCATATTTGTGCAGTTTTAAATAGTTAAAGGTTATATTTGTGCATTGTCAAAGTTTAGGGTCATATTTATGTATTATGCCCTTAGATTTTAAGTTGGACGCGCTCAGTTTTGCGTTTTGAACACGCGTTTTGCCACGTAGGATTGGAGGTAATATTTGTGCAGTTTTAAATAGTTAAAGGTCATATTTGTTCACTATCAAAAATTAAGGTCAAAATTATAATTTGGTGTCAAGTTTAGGATATTTTTAGTTCTTAACTCAAAAATATAATATAGAGTAGTAGCATCCAACCTGAGTTGGCTTTATAAACATACTACATGTTATATTATATCCATACAATCACATGAAAAAAAAAAAAAAAGAAAGGTGCAGGCGGCTATTATAAAAGTAACAACGAAACAGACACACAAAAAGTTAAAGGGAATAGAAACATCTAAAATTGGGTAATTTTTTTTATTAATTAAAAGGAAATATACATCAATTGGTATCTATAAATGAATAAAAATTGGAACTTTCTATCTCTATATATATCACATGTAATTTGGTGTTGGTCAAATCTATCACACGCTGGCATTCATGTTTTCCACCTAAGTTATTTACTCTGATCATGTATTTTGAATTAAATGTCTTTATCCCTAGATAGAAATAACCATCATACTCTATATTCACTCTTAATTAATATATTGATTAAATTAACCATTTTACTAGCTACTACTACAACTTTGAAGAAGATAACTGTTACGTTCGGACAGAATAAGCAATATCGCAAAGTAAAAGAAAACAAGAAGAAGACATGCAGATTTACATGAAAACCCTTGATGGGAAAAATCATGGAGAAAGGTAAAGGAATTCACTATAATGGAGAGAAGTACAATGAGAAGACTAAAGTCTCAATGACGTATTTAAATGGTCCGAAACAACTTACTGAATCACACTTATATAATACGTGCGTACAGATAAATCTTAGGCTCAAAAACATACAGGTTCATACTACGAGGGCTTCGCCCCCGCACCCCAAATGGGACCAGTGGTGGGCTTCGGGAGCGGGCCTATCTATGCTACCACCACAGACCCCACAAAACATGAGCCGCACCGCAAACTTTTCAAGACCGAATCAATAGAATTTGGGTCAGAAACTCTAACAATAACATATAGTTTGTTATAAACTTTTTACAATTCGAGATATCGAAAAAACCTTTTAATAATAGGTATCATCCGACTACACCCCTTTCCCAAAACGATTTCATATTACTTTGATTAGCATATGGTTTGTCTTCTGAAACAACAAAATGGATAACGAATATTACTCTCCACCGGCCTACTTTATGTTTTGGGTGAGCTGGGAGAACACTAAAGACGAAGAGGTTAGAAACACTGCACAGACAAAGAGGACTATATATATATATACGGAAATTGAACATCTTAAACATATATGCCTATATCATAGTACACACCTGTATTTTAATCAAGTGTAGTGTTTTTTCCCTATCAAGTACTAATAAATTTTATAAACAAAGGGGCATAAAACACGAAGTTTATTCAAGTGTAGTCATCTACTTACTGAAGTTTGTGAAAACCCTTTTGGTGATGGTCCTTTCAAAGCTGCACCAACCTCAGATGCAGAACATTTCTCCTCCATCTTTCCTTCCTAACTCTAATCAAAGCCCTGAACCACCAGTCCCTCAGACTGCTGAGGTTCCGGGTATAACATATGCAGCACCCAACCACGATGTTCATATATTGGCTGATATTCTCCCGCCTTCTGCTCCTTCCTCTTCTCTTCATCCACCTAATGACCGTGCACTTCCAAATGTGCCAATTGCGGCACGGACAGGGTTTCCATCTTACAGTGGACTAGCTGCACAAACAACAGGTTATGCAGTTACCCATGCTCGGGATGCTTCACTAACAGGTTTTGCAGCTCAACCCGGTTTACGGTCACCACAAACCAGTTTTCCGATCCATGGGCAACCTTTATCTCAGATTGGGTTTTCTGGTCAAATACCACAGACAAGTTTTGGGCTGCAAAGTGGTCAACCTGCATCTCTTAATGGCTTCTCATCTGCATCGGTTTCTTTTCCCCACTCTGGAAGTCAGGTAACTGCTGGTCAGTCTCTGCAGACAAGTGCTAACGTTGGAGGATGGGTGCGGGTATTGGCCGTGCTGGTGCAGGTGCAGGTGGCAGGGGCTGGCATCGGCATGGGTATGTGTATGGGTGCTGTTGCTCCTGGAGCAGTTGCAATGGGACTATATGGAGCAAACCAGCCTATGGCGATGGCTAGACCAATGCACGTGGGAATGAGCATGAACATAGGACAAGGCGTACAGATGCAGCAGCCTGCTGGATTTCCTCCTGGATCTACCATGCGAGGAGGCTACAGTCCCATGATGGGCGCAGGTCACTATGTCCAACAATCATTTAGTGGCCACCATCTATTGTAGAGTTTTGGTATTTCGTGTAGTATTAGCAGATGATGTGTACAGTTTCAGGATCACCTGTGCATAGATGACTTGCACATTTTTTAGCTGTTGTGTACAGTTTGAGGATCACCTATCTCAGGTGTCCTTTTTCGCAACTCGATCCATTTGTATACATGTAGATTTTTTTGGAAACATTATTGACTATGGTACACCTGATTTCCGAACAATGATTTGATCATTCAGCCTTGGAAACAGTCTGGCAGAAATGTAAAGTAAGGCTGCATACGATACACCCTTGTAGTGGGCCTTTCCCAAACACCGCGCATCTCGATAGCTGCCCTTTTAATTTGATCATTCAGCTTGTACAATAATCTGTCCTATTATTGGAAAAAGAATATAGGACAAATACCTTTTACTTGTTTCATTTTGACAATTTCGCTTTCTTTACACCAAGGGTTTGAGCCAAATATCTATAATTGCTCAAACATACTATTTTAAACCATCTAATTTTTTATTAGCGAGTTTCCTTCGCCATTAAATGTTCCTTTGAATTCCAACTTTTCACTGCAAAGTTAATTTGATTTGGGGTGATATTTAGACACAAGAATATATGATCTTTTTCACTTATAAAATTTTCACTTTCTTTTAAATTAGACGCAAATACAAAAAGTAACTTCAAATATTTTCTTTTGAAAAAATCACCACTTTTTTATGCCAATAATTTCCCAACTGATCTAAAATATTTGGTGGTATTTTTCGCAGTGATAGGTAAATATAGCACCCATCACCGATTTATGCTATTAAACTTTCTATTTGAATAAAATAAAAAAAACAGAGATGAAACGAATGATAATACAAAAAAAAGGTCTATACACTAATATTTTGTGTATCGAGCTTTGCAGAAACAACTCAGCTACAAAGATTTAAAAAAATAATAATTGAAAAAAGAAAAAAAAAAAAAAAACATTTTGCTTTTGCTGAGAGAGCAATAGTAGGATAGAAAAGGTGGAAAGTCTTTGGAAGATCTGAATTTGTAGTGAGAAAGTTAGCAGAGCAGACAGAGAAGCTGAATTTCTCATAGTAAGTAGTACTTTTCTATGTTTGTCATTTAAGGTTGTTGGATCCCTTCCTAATACTAAGTGGGGTTTGTGTGTGTGTATTCCCGTCAGCCCTAAATCTTTTGGTGTAGAATTAAATCGCAATATTCATGATTTCATGAATTGCTTGCTCTTCGTATGTGTTCCTATACATTAATCAAAGAATGGGTTTATAGTTTTGGAAAAGAAAAAGAAATGGTATGCTAGGCTACAATAGCTTTTTTTGTTGAGGAAAGAAGAAGGTATACATGAAAAATAGTTCTTTAATTGATCTACCCAAGGGTGTGGCCCAGTGGTTCAATTTTCAGTAGAGACAAATACTAGGTGTTTTCTTTCCATCTGTTCTGGCCTTGGTCGACAGAGTTACCTGGTACCTGATGCTGGTGGGAGGTGGCAGGTGGCAGGTATCCCGTGGATTTAGTCGAGGTGTGCGCGCAAGCTGGCCCTATCCAAATAAGAGTTCTTTAATTGATCTACAATTTGGTTGATGTTGCCCTAAATGAGCGAACTGAGTTGGGTGTCTTTCTCCTCTAATAGTTATATTCGCCTATTTGTTACTATTACTTTAATTGAAATCTACTTACTGAAAATAAGTATACATTCTTATGCTAATCGTTTTGTAGGAAGGTGTTGGACCGAGCAAGATGGCATATGAATTAGATGAGCAAAAAAGTAAGAGGCTTCCAAGAGCCATAAAATGCATTCAAGTATTCATTCAATACCTATAGTTTAGTATTTGATCTTGAAAATTTTATAAAACTTGCAGAGGTCGGGTTAGGTCTCATTGGATTTGGCATCCTTTTCACATTTCTTGCCATCATTTTGTTCTTCGACAGGGGTTTGCTTGCTCTCGCTAATGTAAGTAATCCATATTTTAACTAATCTTGGTTCATCAAACTACCTATCAACTGATTTCTTCTTCATACCTTGTCCTAGATACTTTTGTTGGCGGGTGTAGCACTTCTTCTGGGCTTGCATTCTACATTACAGCTCTTCAAAGTAAACTACAAGGTAGGCGCATTTTTTGGACAAGTATAGTGTATGGAAGTAATTGAATACATCGTATTATCCTGTTATAATTCATTAAATGTGTGGTAATAGCATTTTCTGCTACTTATATTGATCAATTTTCTGTATATAAGAACGATCTCATATTTCAGTGATGTAGTTTAATTGATCTAGCAGATTTATCTCTTCCATGTGATCGATTTGGCATATATTATGCATGTTGTGATACCTAATTCTTGGGCATTGCTAAAGCTTTGGTTGTTAAATTCGAACACATAATCTCTACGTGGCTTAAACAAGACTCTGAAAACTAGTTGCTCTCTAGCACGAGGTTATTTTGCTGCTTTTTAGATACTCTCTCCGTCCCAAATTGAGATGGCACATTGATTAAGAAAAATAATTAATTACATGGCTAGTTTACCATAGAATCCCTATTAAATGATGTTTACATTTTAATTTGAAGAAAAAGTAATTAATGCAAAGGGTAAAACATGGAAAAAAAAATTGTCTCTTCTTGATTAATGAAAAAAGACAAGTAAAATGGGAAATCAAATTAGGAAATTTGGGACGGAGGGAGTATCTTTTTAATTTGTTCTTTGAGCCAAAGCTTGTTTAATCAGTTTTGCTTTCTATTTAAAATTAATGAAGAAAGAAGATTAAGAAGTCCAGGAATAGGTCATAAAGGAGCAGAACCTTTTAAGGGATGAGAAGAACACAAAATTTTAACCCATAAAGTCTTAAATATAATGAATAAAAGGCTACTAAGGCAAATGATCTGATTCTCTGGGAAAAGGTCATGAATATAAAATTGTCTGGAGACTGGAGAGGCTCCGTTAACTCTTTTGTGAGACAGTATAAACTTCTTGTTTTAGTAGAAGGAATGGGGAAAAAGGTTTCAATGCTCGCAATCTCCCACATGTATTGAAATTCTTTAATTTATAAATTGCATCTTCTGCAGATTTTTCGGGTACTCACCAATGCAACTTCAGATTGTTAAATATCCAACTAATAGTGTATCTATTAATTTGATTCCAACTTCTTTACTTTATCAGTTACAAACCACACTGAGGTATTCCGATTGCTCTCTTTTAGTTTGACTTATTTCTATCGAGCTATGTAACAAAATTTATGTTCCATCTGCAGTCTATGATTATGATAAAGAGCTTGGTTAGGTGACTTGATTTACATTTCTCGTGGTCATGACAACTAGGCTTAAGTTATTTTCTAAAGCAAACGGCTAAGATCTTTTCGGAAGTACAGAGGGAAAGGATGTCTTCGGTTCGAACCCTACCATAGACAAAAGCCTGGTATTTAAGTGGAGAAGGGTCGAAGGGTGGGCTATTGTGCACCAAGTTTCGAACTATGCACCACTGGCCCTCGGGAATTTCTCGGTCATCAAAAAGAAGAACGTACAACAACAACAACAACAACAAACCCAGTGTATTCCCACCTAGTGGGGTCTGGGGGAGTAAGATGTACGCAGTCCATACCTCTACCTCTAAAGAAGTAGAAAGGCTGTTTCCGATAGACCCCCCGGCTCAAGGCACGAAATACCACACAAACACATAGTAAAGCACAGAAGCAGATTACATAACATAAATACGGCACCCATAAGTAATATAAAACAGAGGAAAGCAGAGGAAAGCACACAGATTCGTAATAAAACATGGAACACGGAACGCGGAATCATAACAGGAATAAAACCCCCACCAAGTAATTCCCTACACTAGTGACCCAAACTGGCCCTAGTCCTCTGCCCTAATTCGCGTTCTCCAGACCTTCCTATCTAGGGTCATGTCCTCGGTGAGCTGTAACTGCTCCATGTCCCGCCTAATCACCTCACCCCAGTACTTCTTCGGCCTACCCCTACCCCGCCTAAAACCATCCAACGCTAGCCTCTCACACCTACGGACCGGGGCATCCATGCCCCTCCTCTTCACGTGTCCGAACCATCTCAATCGGGCTTCCTGCATCTTGCACTCCACTGAAGTCACACCAACCTTCTCCCGGATAGTCTCATTCCGAACTCTATCCCCTCGTCAGCCCACACATCCAGCGCAACATCCGCATTTCTGCCACCTTCATTTTTTGGATGTGGGAGTTCTTAACTGGCCAACACTCCGCTCCATACAACAAGGCCGGACGGACTACCACCCTGTAGAATTTGCCTTTAAGCTTTGGCGGCACCTTCTTATCACACAGCACCCCTGACGCGAGCTTCCACTTCATCCATCCCGCCCCAATACGGTGCGAGACATCCTCGTCAATCTCACCGTTACTCTGGATCACGGACCCAAGATACTTGAAATTATTCCTCTTACATACCTCCTGTGCTTCCAGCTTCACTACTACCTCATTCTCCCGCCTCACGTCATTAAACTTGCATTCCACATACTCTGTCTTGCTTCTGCTCACCCTGAACCCTTTAGACTCAAGAGTTTGCCTCCACACCTCTAATTTGTCATTCACACCCCCTCGAGTCTCATCTATCAGAACTACATCATCTGCGAAAAGCATACACCACGGCACCTCCCCTTGAATACGCTGCGTCAACACATCCATCACTAACGCAAACAAAAAGGGACTAAGAGTAGATCCCTGATGCAATCCTGTCAGGACAGTGAAATGCTCTGAGTCTCCTCCCGCCGTCCTCACCTGGGTTTTCGCCCCATCATACATATCCTTAATTGCTCTGATATATGCCAGCGGTACTCCACTCACCTCCAAGCATCTCCAAAGCACCTCCCTGGGGACTTTGTCGTAAGCCTTCTCCAGGTCGATAAACACCATGTGCAGATCCTTCTTCCTTTCCCTATACTGCTCCACCAACCTCCGTACCAGGTGGATTGCCTCCGTCGTCGAGCGGCCGGGCATAAATCCAAACTGGTTTTCCGAAATTGACACTATTCGTCTCAGCCTCACCTCGACCACTCTCTTCCAGATCTTCATAGAGTGACTCAATAACTTAATCCCCCTATAGTTATTGCAACTCTGAATGTCCCCCTTATTCTTATAGAGAGGGATAATGGTACTCCGCCTCCAAGCCTCGGGCATCTTTGCCGTCCTGAAGATTTCATTAAACAATCCAGTCAACCACCTTACACCAGCCTCTCCAACGAACTTCCAAAACTCCACCGGTATCTCATTCGGCCCCGTCGCCCTACCCCTTCGCATCCTGCGAACAGCCTGTCTAACCTCTTCTACCTTAAAACGTCTACAATAGCTAAAATCCCGACACTCCTCTGAGTGTTCCAGTTCCCCTAACACAATAGCTCTATCCCCTTCGTCATTCAAGAGCCTATGAAAGTACGACTACCATCTATTCTTAATGTGGCAGTCCTCCACCAACACTCTACCGTCCTTCCCCTTAATGCACCTCACCTGATCAAGGTCACGACCCTTCCTCTCCCTAGCCTTAGCGAGTCTAAACAACTTTTTCTCCCCTCCTTTCCCCTGTAACCCTGCATACAAGCTCTCAAAAGCGGCCATCTTAGCTGCCGTGACTGCTGACTTAGCCTCTTTCCTCGCTAGCTTGTACTCTTTCCTGTTTACCCGCTTCTCCTCTTCGTCCTTACTCTCCACCAACTTAGCATACGCCCCTTTCTTGGTCCCCACTTTCTTCTCCACCTCTTCATTCCACCACCAATCCCCCCGATGGTGCCCGACCCGGCCCCTAGAAACACCCAACACCTCACTTGCATTCTCCCTGATGCACCTTGCCGCCCTGTCCCACATACTATCCACGTCCCCCCTACACTCCCACACCCCCATTCCCGCCAACCTCTCCCCTATCTCCCACGCATTCACTGGCGTCAGGCCGCCCCACTTAATTCTAGGTCTACACTCCTTACTCCTCTTTCTATCCTTCTTTATACCCAAATCCATAACCAAGAGCCTATGCTGGATCGAAAGATTCTCACTCGGGATGACTTTACAGTCCTTACACAACGCCCTATCCCTTTTCCTAAGCAACAAAAAGTCAATCTGGGTCCTGGCTATCGCTCTTCGAAAGGTGATCAGGTGCTCGTCCTTCTTCGGGAAGCCCGAGTTCACCACCACCAGCCCAAAGGACCTCGCAAACTCCAATAGGGTAGCCCCCTCTTCATTTCTCTCCCCAAAACCAAAACCACCGTGCACATCACCAAAGCCTCCCGGTAACGCCCCGATGTGCCCGTTGAAATCCCCTGCTACAACAATCTTCTCCGAACTAGGCACGCGTCTCACCACCTCCTCCAAAGCCTCCCAAAACCGCATCTTCTCCTCCCCCTCCGATCCCACTTGCGGCGCATAAGCACTACACACGTTCAGGGTAAACCCCCGAATGACCAACTTAATAGTCATCAACCTATCGTTGATCCTCTTCACCTCTACTACCTGACCTCTAAGCTCTTCATCTACTAAGATGCCAACTCCATTCCTACGCCTCTCGCTCCCAGAGTACCACAGCTTGTAACCATCCACATCCCTAGCCTTAGACCCTACCCACTTGGTCTCTTGAACACACGCAATGTTGATCCTCCTCTTCCTAAGAATCTTCACAAGCTCTATGGACTTACCCTGAAGGGTCCCTATATTCCAAAACCCAACCCTCAGCCTACCGTCACTATCCACACGCCCTCCACTCCCCCCCACTACCCCCTCCGCGGCCAAACCTTGGCCTCCCTCCCACTCCCGCCCTCTCCTCATCCCCCGCCCCCACCACGGCCCCACGCCCCAACCCCCTCGGACATGACCCTATCCACCCATTACCGCCCACAGCCACAACTACACGAAAGTATAAGAAAATATAAAGATATACATGATGGTAGTATCAGAGCAGCAGCAAGAAATACAAGGCTCACACAAATTCAAAGAAATACTCTCGAAACAAAACTATACTCAATTAGGGGGCAAACACCACTGGACTCAACACCCACAGCCCCAAATACAGATTCCCAGCCGATAACCCAGTCCAAAGCAGTGCAAGAAACGACCACAGCAACAGCAACAACAGACAACAGACAATATCCACAAATCCCACGCAAGTCAAGGTACAGGGGCTACTACTAGCATAATACGAAGAATGAAATATGAAATAATGAAATATGAAATAACAAAGGTTAGAAGTCACCGGATTACGCTTGTAGACCAAGCCGGAAACCAATCCCAGTGTTGACCGGCTTCCGGGGATTCCGGTGCTGAGATGGAGCTGCGGCTGTTGGGGACCGAGTTGGCGGCTGGCTGGAGGCCGAGGTGGGGGGAGGGCTGGTGTACCCCGCCGGGGGGGGGGGGGGGGGGGG
>NC_061113.1:167281-174290 GCF_002878395.1 Capsicum annuum | reverse complement strand
GGGGGGGGGGGCGGGACGGCTTGGAACCGGAGCCGGGGACCGGAGGTCGGGTCGGGTCGGCGACGGGGGCCGGGGACCGGGCGAGAGAGAGGGTAGGGAGAGAGAGAGAGAGCCGTTTGAGCGGCGCCGGCGGTCGGCGCTGAGGACCGGAAGTCGGGTCGGGTCGGCGACGGCGACGGGGACCGGGGCGAGCGAGAGAGAGAGGGTAGGGAGAAAGAGAGAGAGCCGTTAGAGAGAGAGAGCCGTTCTTCACTTTGAAAACAAAAAATTCATCAAAAAGAAGAACGTAGATTGGTAAATTACTGAGGGCTGCTCTTCTATGTAGTTACTTGCGTTAATGTTCGGAAACTAACAGCTTAGCGCCTTCTACTCTATTACCAGACCTTCTCACCTATCTTTCGAGGGCTATTAATTCTCTAGGCAATGCATCTCAACCTTTGCATTCGTGCCTCGCTGTCGTATCCGTCTTCTGTAATTTCACTGTTGGATCGAAATGCTTTATGTTCTCAATTTTTACTGTTTTAAAATGAAGACAGTAATGGTCTTCATAACGCGAGGGAGAAAACTGGGGTGGAGGAGAGACGCTGATATTTGGTGGTCTACAGTCTCTACCTTGCTTAAAAACATAATTGTTGGTGTCATTTATTCAGTGTAACATGTTCCTCGAATGGATCTCTTAGTTGTTGAGAAGGTTGCCCAAAAGCGGTATATAAGGCGTACCCAGTAAAACTTACAAGTAAACCAGATATAAAGATGGCAACTAGGGTTGTTGTTTCCATTCTTATCATATTTATATAATTTCCAGACCCCAATGAATCTATGATAGGATCGTTTTATAACAGAATGGTATACAAAGTCAACATATCTCAATGAATACAATAGGATTTATGGTTACACAAACTGTTGAGAACAGTTCTAAATTTGGTCCAAGACGAACTGTAGTACGAGATTTATTGAAACCATTGAATTCGGAATATGGTAAAGTAGCTCCTGGGTGGGGAACTACTCCTTTGATGGGTTCTTTGACTGAAATTAAACAAGCCGCTTCACTTCATAATTCATATTAGGTTCTTTTTTCCTTTTACTCCAGGGCACGGTATCGTTTATGCTTGGGCTCTTCCTTATATTCGTTCGCTGGCCAGTTGTGGGTATCATTGTGGAAATATATGGATGCATTGTTCTCTTTGGGTGAGCACCTTTTGGTTATTTACTAGACAATTTTCTCATTCTCCACTTTTTGTTCGCCTTTCCTTGAGTAACATAAGATATGTCGCTGCAGCTGCTTCTGGCCGTCCATCAAGGGTTTTCTTTTCCAGATTCCTGTATTTGGATGGATTCTGCAGTATCCTGCTCTGGTGAGTTGATACTTATTTCTGTTTCAAATCTGGTGGCTAAATACGGATTCCTCGAATATGAAAGGGTATTTAAAGCTTCTGCAGCTCCTTTAAGCCATTTTCCTTAAAGAAGGCATTGAGTTATACTGATTCATGGGGTTTCTCCGTCATAAAAAAATTATACTGATACATGGGGTTGAATGTTTTTTTCCCCTAAAACGGGGAAAGCGGGCTTTGTCCCTTGATTGATTGTGATAAATGTTGTACAGACGCATGCCTGATTTTGATTTTGGCTATGGTCACATTTCTTTCTTTTTCGTGTGCCCCTATTATGTACCATAGCGCACCACATTTTGGTTACGGTCAAATTTATCTCATAGTTTATACTCTTTAGAAATAGAAAAAAAAGGGCAGCCCAGTGCACTAAAGCTCCCGCTATGCGTGGGTCCGGGAAAGGACCCCACCACAAGGGTGTATTGTACGCAGTTTTCCCTTGCATTTCTGCTAGAGGTTGTTTCCAAGGCTTGAATCCGTAACCTTCTGGTCACATGGCAGCAACTTTATCAGTTACTCCAAAACCCACTTTATTCTTTCTTCACTAAAACCCGGAGACATGGATGTACTTATGCATCATTAGGGGGCAAGTTTCTTGTTCTAATATTAGTAATTAATCTCCAATCTGGAATGCTAATACGTGGTCATCATGGCGTAACTAGGAAAAAAAAAAAGGTTCAGATGATTGAGAGCGGCATTTATTTTACAACAGTATTTGTAATCAAAGGTATCATGCTAGGTTCTAAGATCTTGTCCCTTTTGTTTTCAGCTTCTTGACCGCTTTCGAAGGTGACTGATGAATGTGCTCCAGTAAGTAATCCTGTTGAATTCTCGTCATTTTTTGATGAGTTTTTGCACAAAGGAGGAAGAATATACTCAGCTACGTCGCATCAAAGTTGTTTTTTTCACGTAATGCAGGTTGATGTCTCCTCGATCTCAAATGTATATTATTACGTGGATTAGGATTATCGTTAGTTCTTAACCAACAGTTCTTGTTCTCATGTATCTCATACCATGTCTAAATTTTAAGGGAACTTTTCAACATATTTGGTTGAGAAGAGGTGACTGTTAAGGGCTAGAATTGCAAAGCCTTCTCTTTGTATCACATTTCACCAACTATACATGATGCAATTTTTTGTATTTTTTACTTAACTTTTATCCTATAAAGAAGAGATGAGCATTTAGTACCCCTCAAACTATGGCCAAAATTTCGGTGACTCTTCAAATCAACTTCACATACGACCTATTACCCTCCTAACTCAGTTTTAGCGTATTTTTGTCACCCTTTTGTACTGACATGACACCTTTATTACATAAAAATGAGGCTTACATCAAAGGTGTCACGTCAGCTAAAAAGGTTGATAAAAATACACTAAAAATGAGTTTCAAGGGGGTAATAGGATTCCTGTGAAGTTAGAGTGTGGCGTAACAAATTTGGTCATAGTTCACGGGGTACTAGATGATTTACTCAGAATGCTACTTTCTATATTTAGCTTACTCCTTCATTTCCACTATCTCACATGACATAAGACTATAAAATTCAAAGACTAATTTGATACATACACTATACACATCTTTAGGCTACCTTCTTACCGACAGTAGCACTAGCACGTCATTCGACTCGAGTTTATGTCTAAAGCGACAGTAGCACTAGCACGTCATTCGACTCGAGTTTATGTCTAAAGTGAGGCTCAAGTAAGGCTTCAATCTTGCAAACTAATCAACATTACGTGAATCGACTCGGTGTGATTTTTATAATCAATATAAATGTCTAGGGTTTGTTTAAAATTATTTTTAAATATTTCGGGTTTTGGTGGTAGCTTATACTCGTTTCCTTAATTAACTTAGCTTGTACCATTAATTTGTCCTAATATTTATCACAAACATCATTATATGATTCACAAGCTGTGTTAATTGGAATTTGGGTGATGCTTACACAGCTGTCCTCTTTATATAATACAACAATAATAAACCCAGTGTATTCCCACATAGTAGGATCTGAGGAGGGTAAGATGTACGCAGTCCATATCACTACCTTCAGAGAAGTAGAAAGGTTGTTTCCGATAGACCCTCAACTCAAGACAAGGAATAATAAACAAATCCATAATAAAGAATGGAACAAGATGGCATAACAAGAATAATACACCCACCAAGTAATACCCTATACTAACGACCCAAACTGGCTCTAGCCTTCTATCCTAATTCGGGTCCTCCAGATCTTCCTATCTTGGGTCATGTTCTCAGTGAGCTGTAACTACTTCATGTCTCGCCTAATCACCTCTCTCCAGTATTTCTTCGGTCTACCCCTACCCCACCTGAAACCATCCAAAGCAAGCCTCTCACACCTACGAACCGGGGCATCCGTGCCCCTTCTCATCACGTGTCCGAACCATCTCAATTAGGCCTCCCGCATCTTGTCCTCCACCGAAGCCACTCCAACCTTCTACCGGATAGTCTCATTCCGAACTCTATCACCTCTAGTAAGCCCACACATCCAACGCAGCATTCACATTTCCGCCACCTTCAATTTTTGAATGTGAGAGTTCTGAACTGGCCAACACTCCGCTCCATACAATATGGTCGGACGGACTGCCACCCTGTAGAATTTGCCTTTAAGCTTGGGTGACACCTTAATAATAAAATATAATAAAATAATAATTAACTTAACCTAATAATAATAATTATTATTATTTCTTGAACATCAAACGTCGTAGAACATGCTTTTAAGTCTTTATTCCTCTATATTAGTCTTTGGTACTATGTGATTGTTGTGTATTCACCACTTGCTCCGGTTGGATCACTTCTAGTACAGTATATGAGTGCCTTCTTTTTTTTATTTTTCAGAAGGGACCTTTGAGTAGAAGGGACCTTTGAGTATCTGGTAAAGTTGTTGTCATGTGATCATGGGGTCATTACGGGTTCAAGTCTTAGAAACAATCTCTGGCTGAAATGCAAGGTAAGGCTGCGTACAGTCCTTCCCTTGACACTGCGCATAGCGATAGCTTTAGTGCCACCAAACTGCCCTTTCTGAATAATTACAAAACTAAGAGTCTCACCTCTCATCTGAAAGCTTAAGTAATTAGCGAAAACACACTTTTATTACTTAATTTTATTTTTTCAATACACCCCTCATGATGTGATTTCCTGATTTATTTTCTTGGTTAAATAATTAGCGGGAGGTAGTGAGACTTGTACTGATCAAGCTAGATCTCTATTTTTTTTTAATACATAATATTAAAATATGCAATTATGCATCTCTTCTTAAAACTCAGCTACATAATAATATATATAGAACAAGCACATAATCCCACTAAATAGGTTTCAGAACAGTATCATTTATCAAGGAGCTATATTGATAATTATTTGAAGATTATATTTTTGAAAAAAATAATCAAATCATGTCTTAATAATTGATGAAAAAGGGAAAACCATAGTACCCTCCAGCACCAACAAGTGACCAAATAAAAGCAGTAGTTAAAGTTAAAAGGAAAAGTCAAGATGCTTTTTATATCAAACTCAATTATTACTATAAAATATAATATATAGTAGTACCTTCCAAGCTGAGTTGGCTTTATAATCACATGAAAAAAATAAAGGTGCAGGCGGCTATAATAAAAGTAACAACGAGACAGACGCACAAAAAGTTAAAGGGAATGGAAACATCTAAAATTGAGTAATTTTTTTTAATTCATTAAAAGGAAATATAAATTGGTGCTCTATATATATATGTCACATGTAATTTGGTGTTGGTCAAATCTATCACATGTTGGCATTCACGTTTTCCACCTAAGTTATTTACTCCGATCATGCATTCGAATTAAATTCTTTTTATCCCTAGCTAGAAATAATAACCATTGTACACTATATTCAGTCTTAATATATTGATCGAATTAACCATTTTACTAGCTACTACTATAACTTTGAAGAAGATAAAATATAGTTGGTTGGGTGTGCCTTCTCTCTCACTCACACACATATTATATAGAGGAAGTAAAATATCTAGTACTCCTGAATTATGATTAAATTTGTTACGATACACTTCAACTTCACGAGGGGTCGTCCTATTAACCTCTGAATTAAATCTTAGCATATTTTTGTCATTGGCATGGCACCATTTGTCAACCTTTTTAGCTAACGTGATATTTTTGATGAGGGACCCATTTTATGTAATAAAGTTGTCACGTCAGCACAAAAGGGCGACAAAATACGTTAAAATTGAGTTCAGGGGTAATAGAAAAATAGATATACAATACAAAGTAAATAAATACTGTATTAATGTGAGACACAATTTAAACACCACTGATCTAACGTGCCTTGTTGACGCCTTTTTTGGTTTTTGGCTTATTTTCAAGAAACAGAGACATATATAAAATGTATAAATGGGTCCTTATATTAATTAATTCTTCGTACGTTCTCAATTTCTTTTGTTTTTTCAAAAAGTATTAAGGACAAAAGGGTTGCTAATTGTCAATATATAATATAGGGACTAGACAGAACCAAACGCAATTATTAGCAAAGAATCCAAACAGAATGGACGTATGGATCAATCTGATCTGGGTATCGACATGATCAAAAATTTAATTAATGATATATATACAGTCTTCATTCACTGTGTCTTTATTTATTTATTTTCTGAGGTTCTTGGGAAATTAGGAAAGGGAAATGTAATTTTTTAAGCAATAGATTAATTATGTTTTTTTTTTTTTTTTAATTTTCATATAATGTTAGTAGAGGAAGAATCTTAATTATTGTCACATGCAACGTAACCAAAAGGAGTGATAATAAAACCAAAGTGAACAAAAATCATCTCTTTATTGATTTGGTGCACAAAGCACAAGAAGGCACTTAGGAACAGCCAACAATAATTAACAGCAAACGAATCAAAATTACAAAAGATATAACAGTATAATCCTATACAACAATAATAATAAATTACTATAAAGAAGCAAACATCAAATTATAGTACAACTCCAAGATCCACTAGATATAATTACTATTTCCAACTAAGCTGTTGAAGCCACTTCCACGTGAAGACACACAGAGAATTACAATGTGTAACAAGGCCACCAGAGAAGTTGAAGCAAAGTGGTCCAAGTCATGACTAGGAATAATCAACCTCTCAATTGCAAAGTTGAATAACATATTATTGATTAAATTCATTGCTTCTGACAATGGAACAATTCTCAATCTTCTCCTCAAGAAGCCATCACTTATTTTGTGACTGAAACTGAAATCTGCAAAAGGGTACGTAACTAAAGAATGTTAGAGCTTTAACAAATTAAAATATTTAGGAGAAATAATAATTCCTCCAAGGAAAAATTATCATGTCACAAGAAGATTTTAAAGTAAAATCCATATAATCGACTACTTACTTGAGTGGTTGTGGAAAATGACGAAGCTTTTCAAACTGCTTAGTAGTGGACTGGTGGTGGTGGAGAAGTGTAGATGTATACTGGAGGCGGAGGTGATTTTACGGGTGGGGGAGGTGAGTTGTAGTAGTATGGAGGAGGAGGAGACTTCACGGGTGGAGGTGGGGAGTGGTAGTAGTAAGGAGGTGGGGGAGATGGTGATGGTGGTGGTGGGGAGTGATAGTAGTAAGGAGGAGGGGGAGATGGTGATGG
>NC_061113.1:93686-164281 GCF_002878395.1 Capsicum annuum | reverse complement strand
GGTGGTGGAGGTGACTTCTCGGGTGGTGGTGGAGAACTATAGTAGTATGGAGGTGGAGGTGACTTCTTGGGGGGTGGTGGAGAAGAGTAGTAGTAAGGTGGTGGAGGTGACTTCTCCGGGGGTGGAGGAGAGGAGTAGTAGTATGGTGGAGGAGGTGACTTCTCGGGTGGTGGTGGAGAGGAGTAGTAGTATGGTGGTGGAGGTGACTTCTTCGGAGGTGGTGGGGAAGAGTAGTAGTATGGTGGTGGAGGTGATGGTGAAGGAGGTGGTGGCGACTTGTATTCATATGGCGGTGGAGGAGATGGAGAAGGAGGTGGTGGCGACTTGTACTCATAAGGCGGTGGTGGAGAGGGAGAAGGAGGGGGTGGCGACTTGTACTCGTAAGGTGGTGGAGGTGGAGAAGCATATACATAAGGATCAGCAGAAACAACATTAGCAACAGCCAAAATGGCCGCCAATGCCACTAAGATATGTGGCAAATGACGACCCCTACCGGGGCCGCCACCAAGAAGCCTCATTGCTAGCTGGAAAATTGCACCACCAGCTCCTCAAAGATGGCTATAGATCAGACTCTTTCGACTAGTAGTTAGTCAGAAAGTAAAGAGGAAGAGAAATTAGTGGTTTAGTTAGAGAGGTGATGACTTAATTCGCAGCAATGAGCAAAGTATTTATAGTAACACTCTTAGTATAAAGCAGTCGTTGGTGTGGAGCTGTCAATTGCCACCAATTCAGTTTGTCTGATTGTGAATAAAGACTTTTCAAAAAATGAACTCTATACAGCTGGACTTAATCAAAAACTTTTTAAAAAAAACATTTCCATTACTTAATCATTCTGCAATTTCCATTGTCTTACAAGTGGTTACCTGCTACATATATGTATATACTATTAGATTTACAAAAAGAACATAACAATATGTACAGAGACGCATGCTATAATTGTGAAAGGGAAACGGAGCGTCTTTAATTTTAACTAACATTTTCACTCTTCAATATACATGCTATTACTCAATAATTTGTGTTGTCTCTATATTAAAGTCTAATAATGAACATACTGAGATCATAGAATTTGGTCTTTATTAATTGTTGTCTTCAATTTCCTAGCAGCCATGGTGGGGTTGGAGTTGGAGGTGGGGGTCCTATGGAATAAGGGTTGGTGGAGTTGCCTTTAATTTGGATATATTTTCCCATTTCTTGTTCAAAGGGTTCAATAATCAAACCTTACTTATTCATGTAATCATTTTATCTTCAAAGAGACATTAAAAAAGTTCAATTCTCTCAAACAGTTGAGTATCATCGCCAGCAGTTGATAGATTGAGAATTCGAGTCATCTCAAAAAGTAATTAAGTGAAAACACTACTAATTCTCCCTAAATTAAAGTCAAATTCTCACTTAAAAAAGCCAATGAACAAAAATCTTATCTTCTTTCTTTTTTTGGTTTCTTACCCGATGTCCGGTACCCACATTAGAGCCTCCACTAATCCGGATCGCGGACTGCAGGCCCATTCTAGGATTGATGCTCCCAACATAATTTTCTCCATACCAAGGA
The DNA here is from genome assembly GCF_002878395.1 of Capsicum annuum. Lineage (NCBI taxonomy): Eukaryota > Viridiplantae > Streptophyta > Magnoliopsida > Solanales > Solanaceae > Capsicum > Capsicum annuum. The sequence continues at coordinate 162,735 of NC_061113.1, read as the reverse complement.
CTCGAAGTCGAAACCTCTGATTAAAGATGGAATAATCCTACCACTACACCACAACTCATATTAGTTATCTTCTCCTTCTATATTTGCACGTGGTACCTCAAATATGGTTACATAGATTAACTCATTAAAGTTAAAATACATCAAATTTACCCTTTCTTTAACTTTAAGAATATTGAACAAGAGATTATTTCAGATTTTTAGGCAGTAACATTTTAAAACTCAAATCATTGAAGTTGAGGGACTCTACAGTATCACATTTAACTCGGTGAATTAGAGAAAAATATTTACTCCATCTTCACGACAAAACAATAAATATGCATGCTTCGTTCATGTGATATACGTACATACGTTTCACTATATTGATCGATTTGTAACTTAACGATTAAATTATTTATTAACTTGATGTATACACTAATTAAGATCGAATAGATATTTTCTTGAAAAAGAGCACCAAGCTGGGGCCGGTGTGTATTTTCTTGATCATAGCTTCAATAAAAAGTAACCCTTAACTATGGAAAATGCATATATAGTTCGAAAGTTATGTTTAATTTGTTGAATTAATATCGATGCATGCTATTGAAAATTATTTCTTTGCCAACTGGAAATATGGAAATAGTCCACAAGAAACCTTTGAAGGGGACATTTTGTTTGACATTAAAACCTCAACAATTCCAAATGGAACTCTCTTATTGTTTTCGTACATACATGATGAATAAATAATAGTAAATAGAAGTTAGAAATATTATTTTTATTGTTGTTTCTTCATTATCAATTAACTAAAGAATTAGCATTTTGTCTACTTGAGACATTACTGAAAATTTAATATACATGAAATTAAAATATTATAATAACTTGTTTATGGAGACTTGGTATGCACTAATACTACTAATTCAAAATTTATAATACCACGTTTATTATGTAATGTGAAAGTTCCTTTTTCATGGTATAGTATATATCATTGGTGAATGGTGGTGTATATATACATAAAGAAATTATGCTGAAAATGTATTTTTTTATTTTTTTTTGGTTTTTCTCTTCATTTTTGTATAGTATCAGAAAGAGAATGACTGGGTATAACCAACTACTATTACTAATTCCAAATATACAAGCCGACACAATGTTAATACTTAATTAATTACTAATTAGTTGACTTTATTTTGCTTCTATATTCCGTTACGCCACCTTTTTTACAAATATTTTAAAAGATCTATAAACCAATGATACTTTCCTTTCAGAAAATTTCATTTTCTATCCCTCCATTTTCTAATAATACAAATTACTAGAAATCTTCCTTTAGTTAAAAGTTTAATCCAAATATACCATTTATTTGATGTTTGCAGTAGTGTTAACTGTTAACACAGTCTGAGCAAAACAGATATAGTACATTTAATTATTTCTTGGTGTAAGTCCTTGTAAAACTAAAACAATAGAAAACCTTTAAATAATTAATTAATATGATGCCTTTTGTAAGCCCTCAAAGTAGACAGATTCGAGTTGGAATTTGGGAGAAGTTGACTCAGTTGATAACGTTCTCTTTCCAACCGTTTAATTCAAATTTTCACCCAGAGATAAATTCAATATTTTAAATCTTCACCCATAATTTAAAATAATTAGTTAATTAGTGTGATCTAATTCTATGTGTACATGATTTCTTCTATTGAATCAAAACTTTGATCATTCAATTTTACTGCTTCCAAAAGATGAATCATGTCACTTGAAATTTAAGAAATTAAAGTGAATTATCTAAAAACAAATTGTTAGTTTAGTTTATTTTCTTGTATTGACTCAAAAGCAATAATGGATATGGTTGAATTAACTTACCAAACTTGTTCTAGATCCACATCTATTATTTTGAACCGATTCGATCACTTTTTAAGAAATTTTTACATGGTTACTAACTTATAGGATTCATTCAAAAGGGATCTTAGGTGTAATTTATAGGGCATGTGAACTCATGCTTTTTCCGTAAAACTAAATATTATATGTATATATTTTCTAGAATTAATCTAATATCACCTGTTGGCACGCACCCAAGCTACTAAAAGACTTGACGGTGCATTAAGTTAAAGCTTAGTATAATCATTTACCAAGAGGACTAAAGATCAATCCCCCCTTCTTCGTTTTTTAGTAGTACACTTATAATTTAGAAATTCTAAAATCGCCTCATTAGTACCTATACATACTTTAAAATATATTTACCAAGAATCCGATTCGTATATAGATATTTAATTAATAAATCAAGAATCATACAAGCCTTTGTGATCCACTACTACTCCACTGTGAAAGACTTGTTAATTAGGATACATAGTTTTCTTTTCCATATATGTATAATGTATATTTCAAACAATATAGTGATATGCAATTTTTTGGTCCTGCATGTGAAGGCAATTCATTATTTTTTAAATTATGTTCAATGGTGATCGATCTAAGTGTCGAACAGCAAAGAAATATGTAAACACACACTCAACAATTAATAACATGATAGAAAGAGGTAACAAAAAGGGCATTTTATACGTAGCTTTTTTGTTGTTCGATCGTTTTCAAATAAAAAAAATCCTGCCTAGTTTCTTAAGTCCCCCACTCATCATTGTGAGAATTATTCGTATAATGCTTGCAAGCAATCCCTCAATACTAAAAATTTAAGCGTAGTAATATGAACTGCGTACACTCAATTCTCTCGCGTTGCTGGTATGATTTCAAAATTATAATGAACTAATAAACAATATTTCTACGTCACCATCAAAGGATGTGGTGCAGTGAATGAAACTGCTCCTCCCTTAACCGGAGGTTTCGGGTTCGAGCCCTGGGTATGGAAAAATCTTTGGTAGAGAATGCTTCCTCCGAATAGGCCCTACGCGGTACGAATCTGAATTAGTCGGGCTCCAATACGGATATCGAACACCAAATGAAAAATCAAAAAAAATATTTCTACGTCTAAGGAGAAGAAGAGTAGAAAGTATATCCGTGAGGGAGAGATAAGGTTGGATCTAATGAATCCTAATAAGAAATGAGTTTGAATTTGAAAAAGAATATTTGAATCTTGAAATTATATTTACACAATAATTTTGTTCTAAAGAAATTAAATTGAAATTTTGTAAAATTTAATACACACATATATAATAGTATTTTTTACTTGATCATAATAAACTATATTGTTTGAGGTAACGGTTACTGGTTTTCACGTTCCCCAAGCAAATTACATACTATTTCTTTAATGTGTAACTTCTTTCGATAAAACAGAATACGATACAGTACTTTATTCATAATGTAAATCAAAATGCTTTTCATTTTTAAATCCTTAACCAGAGATAATTATATTAGCACTTCTCTTTATGTTCCCATATTTACTAGAGAGCAGCAATCTATACGATCCAATTGAAATAATTTGGTGACATGTGAAAATTGATAAAGCAAATTTTTGGATGATAGTAAATCAGATAACGTAACAAAGAGAAATATATCAAAGTGATGACATAATAAAATAATGTGGATTGATCAATTGACATTCATATTAGCAATTTCATGATAAAAAAAAGTGTAAAAAATATTTAGAGAAAATTCTCCTCCTAAAAAAATTTTTCCAACGCTAAAAGAACTACATATCATTTTTTTTTCCATTAAAAAAAAAAAAAGCCAAAAGGTAAGAAAATGATAACATTTCATTAACATTTGTATCCAAATAAAATGTTCAAATTTAAAGCATATACGATATTTTGATATTGACTCCCTTCAATATATTGATTTAATTTTAATATGGAGATCAGGGTGTGCTAGAATAATGCCTCAACACACATTGCCCACCTCTATGATTTTCAAGAGAAATTTGCATAAATATATAAAGTTTATTTCAAGTATAATTGACAATATAATCACATGGAGGATCATGGTTTACCAATTATTATATTATCATCTTCGTAGAAGGTATGTCTCATTATATTATATGTATTGTTCGTCAACGTATCTTATATGGTTACAAATAAATAAACATGATCTACTTGTTTCGTTTGTAATTTTTTTTTTTTTTTTTTGGTCAAATTTGTAATCTGTTTTAGCTTGTCGTCTAGACTTCTTCAATAATTTTTTTAAAATAAGAGGGAAATAAAAATTAAATACAGACAATCAATAAATCTGCATCTTACAATCAAAATAAAAAGAAACATTTTGGAGTACTATAATGTGTATGAGCTTTTGCTAAACATTTTGAAACTTTTCTCTATTTCAATCATGTAAATAATATCGTAGTGTCACCAGGTTTGTGATGGAGTGGTATGCATTCTTAATTAGAAGTTTCGTGCTGAAGCCCTGGACATAAAGTTGTATTTTTTAGGAAATGCCGTTTATCTCTCATTCCGGTGCAAGGTTGAATTTAGTCGATCCAGAATATAAGTATTACAGAATATAAGTATTAGACACCGAGTGAGAGAGCAAGAAAACAAATATTTCAACAAGTTCCTAAACATATGAGAGGATAATTATCTTAATTTACGAAATAAAATACTCTTTCTCTTTCAATTTGGATGTTCAAAAAATAAAAAGTAAAAAGAATTGTACATCGACATCCAAAATTTGCATCTTCAAAAAAATTTTATGTAAAATTTTTGGTCAACGTAAATTGTCCAATTATTGAAAAGGAATTATACATTATTATATCCCATCTGGTTTTGAAGGGATAATGAAGGTAATATTTTTAAAACAACCTATTATTCATACAACTAACATTAACCTACAAATTGATATCTCAATTAAAGAAAAATTGATCTAGAATAATCGGTAATGTTCATTTTATTTTTCTCCTTCCATCATGGTCCAATTCTTTTGTCACATAGTACAATGCTTCAAATTAACAAAAAAAAAAAAACATTTAAAAAGAGAAAGAAAAGAAAGAACATTTTTTGCTGAAAATTGAGTGGACCTAATTCATGTGGAAAATATTTGTGTAGTATATTATGGATTTGACAATGATAGTAGTTAGTACAAAATCACATGGTATTGTAATTTTTTTTCTTCTCTTAATTATAACAACTCATAATAGGCTTGAAAAAGGACTTGTAAAGCTAATAGTCTTGTTTAAAAAGTATTTAAGAATCTTAATAATATGTAGAGGTGTCCCTTAACACGACATTGACTAAATTTTGTTGGGGTGGGTGGATTCTTTTTCAAGGTCAATAAATGACAGAAAGAAAGAATAATAGTAGTAATTTGCGATCAAATTAGTTTTAGAATAAGCTTATTCCATGTTTATTTGAAATAAAATAAATGATATAACTTATCTCAAAATTATAATTATTATTTTTGTCCCATCTTGAGGGTGAGATAACTTGTTTCCCAGAACAACTCGTAAAAGTTATAGTATACTCCATCCATCCCAATTTATGTGTTACTTTCTGATTTCAAGATAAATTGTCATGTAATGTAACTAGCATCCAATGCTAGCTGAACAGTATAAAACCTAAAGAATGTATTGGTGTGGGAAATTTTAATAGCTCAATCAGTTGACTATATATATTCGAATTATTACTTTATTGGTGAGAGTTCGATTTTTCACCTTGTAATTCCCTCTCTCATTTCCCCATTCCCGACCCCTAATTTGTTTTTATTTTTTAAAAGAAACTCAATCTTTTTAATTAGACGAGTTAGACGGATACATTTTTTTTATATGTGTATATGTATATGTATATATGTGTGTATGTACATATGATACTGTAACAACTATATTTTGTATGCATTGAACATTTACTTTTTGTCACTACTATAAATATAAATTTTTTTCCGTCGCGAATAAATGAAAAATTTATGTTATAAAATATAGTTTTTCCACCCTATTTTTACCTAACCGGCTCACTGGAAAAATACATGATGGAAATAGATTCTCATCGAAATATAAAAAGCTTTCCAATTTTTTCTATGTAAAAATTAATTAGATGATCAAACTATATATCATTAACCTCTATGAATATAATATCTAACATGATAAGATGATTAAATCCACTCCCCAAACCAAGGGGTGGGGGAGGGGGGGGGGGAGGCGAGATACATATGAATGGATGGAAGCCATCAGCTTTCAGTTATCACCTAACACTCTTCCTATTGCCTTTGTTTCCAAGTGGCCTTAATTAATTATATTAGTCATATAAAATTAATTAATATTTTGAAATAATAATAAAAAATAGAATATTTTTCAGTTAAAAAATTTATAAGAAAAAAAATAATATTTTTAGAAAAGGACCGAATGATTCAAGTTGGAAACTATATCAGTATTGTATATGAACTGTATCAATATGATATATCGACTGTATCTGAACTACATGGACCAACATGACCCAAATTAGGAAACAATTATAATGTGAAAATAAAATAGTCGACTGACTATTTTTTGACAAAATATCAAACTTGAACAATTTGTTTTAAAAATGACCATGCAATATATTTTTCCCTAAAATTAATCAGGTAGTCCTTTTTCTTCTTGTTTTAACCCTTTAAGTTTTGCCTTTTGATTGGATCATTAAGCATTATTATTATATTATATGACTTGACTGGAACCTAGCTAGCTAATTGATCTCCCACAAAAAAACGTTTTTGTTGAAAATTGGCATGCATATATGTATGCTTCTGTTTCACCAACCTAAAAGAGAATAATTCTGTATGTAGCTAGGATTAATTATTATAATTATGAAATGACCCTAGAGATTAAACTGCATCCTACAATCATGAATAATGTTATAGGAGTATATAGTTTTCTAATTTATTAAGCTCATGAATGAATGTATCCTAAAGGTGGGACTACCAAGGGGGGAAATTAAGCTTATAATGTACTACTACTATATATTTAGGGATGGAAGTTTGGTATTCGGTTCGATATTTTAAAAGTTGGAATTTGATAATTAGGTAATTGGTATTTGAACATAGATACCGCATACCATACTTATAAACATCGGTTCGATAATCGGTAAATTAAACTTCGGTTCAGTACGGTATTTGGTAATACCATATTATAGTTGGAGATGTGCAAATGTACATTTAAACTTCAAAGAGTACATTTAATAGAAACCCTATTTAGTATTCTTTTGTTGCTTTTTACGAATATATTACCAAGGTTCAAGAGATTCTTTAGGATAACTAATACTATTGGATTGGGTTAGACACACACACACATATATATATATATATATTCGATATTCGATAAATACCGAATACCAAAACGATATTAATATCATGGACCAAATTCTGATCTCGAATACCAAAATATTGAAATTTAACTCTCGAATATCATACCAAATACCAAATTACCGAATACCAATTACCAAATTTTTCGATTCAATTCGGTAATTTGATTTTCAATATTTTATACTCAGCCCTATATATATCAGTGTTCATCTCAAATATATATGCTACCAATCCATCTCAATCACTAATCACAATTGTTATTTCTAAATTCTTTTAATTCATGTAACGTTGTTTTTTTATGTTGATATGCATGTTTGCATATATATTTTTAAAAGAAAACTCTGAATTATATCTTACTATTCTTCTTGTCCTTGTCATCAATATTGTTTATTGCCAATTGATTTTAAAGCAGTTAAGTTTTGAATTTTTCTCCTCCTTTTTACTCGATCAAATCGGTAGTTAAAACGTAATACTTAACGTGTAATTATTAACTAACTGTGATGCAAGCTGACTTACTTTTACAGACAATTAATTACTACTTATATTTTCTTTCTCCAATCTACTAAGAAAATATATATTACTTATCTCGTGTACGTGTTTTCTTTTTCTTTTTATACTATACTACTCGAGAAAAAACAAAAAAAAGTTGGAATTAATTAATTACAATGTGAAGTTCTTAAAAGATTATCAATTAGCTGGGTACCATAAAATTTGGACTCGAGATTTGGCTTTTCCCTTTTTGTTCTTAAAATTAAAATTTCACAATTAAAAGATGTGCAGTGAATTGATTAACTAATTAAAAATCAAATCACTAACTTCATTTTCAATCTAAAAGAACACCGAAAAAGGGAAAGACGTTTTCATGATATGATATACTACTATTTATTTTTCTTCGTTAAACATATACTGTCAAGTAAAAGTTACGTACTGAAAGAAAATAAATTATTATTGATTGGTTGATAACTTTTAGGAGCCGTAAAATTAATGAACTTATTGATTAGATAGTATTCTTTCGGTCCATTTCTACTCGACTATTATTGACTTGACTCACCTCGTAAAAACCAATAAATATACTGACAATTTCACTATATCACCATATAATAATAATAATAGATGGAGGGAGTAGTAAACTTAACCAATTTAGAAAGAAAAAAGAAAGTGGATCTAAGTACTACTTGTATATATTGGCATGAAATTATTGGTTAGTAATAAGAAACGACCTGAATTAAGCATGGTTAAATTTAGAGTTTTTATTACTTAATCATGATTAATTAATATATATTTTACTTGATTTAATTGCTTAATTATGGTAAAAAACATTAATTTGATTTGATGCATATACTGGATGCGTGTAAGGTTTTTACCATTAAGCACCCTCTAATTTGATAAATTATCCTCTTATTTTTAGCATAAAAGTGACAAGGACCTCCCAACTAATACTACATATTTAGCTTCTAGAACAAGAGATCAGACTTATTATATTAATTATATTTCTTTTTCTTAACAAAACAGTCAATGTCATTTGATTTAATTTTGTTGCAAGAAAGTCATGTATTAATCTTTAAAATTAAGACTTCGAAGAACAATTTGTTATAAATAGGAGTATTTTTTTTCCCTTTTCAAAATCAACCTTTGGTTTAATTTTGAAAAGCAGTTAAAACAAACACATTGGACTTCTGTTTTAAAAGTATAACGAATTAAATATAGATACAATGTAGATAAATTCAACGTATACACTATTAAGTTAAATTGAAAGCTCATTACATAACCCGCACTTAAGATTATACATAGTTAGTTCATGACGTAATTATCATAATTACTGACGAAATTAAATAAATCAATAGATATAAAATATATCAGTGCATGGAACTTAAATAATTTATTTTTCTAAGTAAAATGGTTTCACAATCGAAAAGTTGTTTGTTTATTTTTAAGATAGATATGATTATGAAAATATATTTTCCTCATCAATCTCCATCCCTGTATGGTCTACAAAATAATACAAAATCCAAAACCTATCTCATCAAAACTATTTACATGCATATTCGAATGAATTATTAGTATATATCTTAAGCTAAGTAATATCTTGTTGATCCTTCTAATCAACCGTTTTCTTTTTGGAAATAATTTATACTTTAAATTATTTAAATCATGGAAAATCAAAGCCAACAATATCAAAAGGCACATTATACTATACTATGTATCATCCATGTGGAGAAGCGTGACAACCTTATTTCTTTTGGCGTCTAAACTGTCTAAACAAGAATTCTTGAATGGTGCACAACCAGGAACAACCAGTTCAGATATTCACGATCAAGAAATAATGAATTCTCTTTCGAATAGGAAGCCTGGAATGCCAACAGGCGTCTATTATTGAATTCACCCGACCCCCTGACTTGTTCAACATGAATGAGTGAATTTATTTGCCATTTGATAAGTTTATTTAAAATACTAGAATCTATTTAGTTTTTTTTTTTTTTTTCTCTTTTCAACTTCACCAATTGTTTTACATGTTAATAGTGTAGGAAAAAAGAAAAAATAAGATAAACATACATCTTAACTTATCATATTTATACAAATCTGCATCCTTACAAAGTAATTAAAAAAATCTCAACTAATTATGTATCTTCATTGGATGTATTAGGAGTTAATTATGTATCTCAACATACTCAAAATCGAAATAAAATATATATTTGTTGGATATATTATGTATCTCGATAGACCTAAAACGAAAAAAATGTATCAAAAGCTAATTATGTATTTCGACAGTCCCAAAATAAAAGTGGGAGGGCCTTTGGATTCTGCACATGCACAGATTGTGGATCCAAGTTCTGTTCTTTCCTTCCTTTTACCCAAACTATGAAAGAAGGAAAAGCCCAATAAAGAAACTTAAGACAGAAATGGGCTAGTCCACAAAGGGCCCAAGAAAGAAATTTAATACAGAAAGGGGCTAGTCCAACCACAATGGGCCTTATGAACTTCTCCCAATAGAGCTACTTTCTTATTTTGGCCCAACTCATTTTAATCAAGATCCATAGCAGATTGCTACATGGACATACTTAATTATCTCCATATTGTATGGTACAAGATTAATTTGATAGTATTTAAAATTATGCCAAAATATTATTACATGATCATCTTTTTCCTCTAAGCATGATTTTATAAGTTAAATAATCACATTGTTATTGTACGAGATACTTCGAATTATTGAGTTTACCAAACTACAAAATTTAGAAGATAAACGTATTTATATTTATTTGAACATCCTGCTTTGCGTTTTTGCTACAAAAGTTGATTATTTGAGAGTGACTTTCTATGCAACTTGCAATTCACATATCTAAGGACTGATTTATTTGCCGCTTTATATTATATCTTCTTTATGAAATTTTGATTGATGAATTTCCCATATTTTATTTCGTCATCATATACATTTCATAGTTTTAGTTTTGTGAAAGAAAACTGAATTGCCCTGCTACTACTAACTACTCTTTACGTGACAAGAACTTCACACCTGTTATGTTTTACCATGGAAGCAAAGTGACACACAAACTTAACACCAAATAAATTGCAACTCCCTTTAGTATTATAAAAATATTATTATAATATAGTAAGCAATTAAATATAAATAAAGTAAATAAAATTAGCTCTTTCCCAACTCACTCATATCCCCAGCCCCCTTCTGCATCAAAGAAAAAAGGAGAGTTCAATTCCTTCATATTGGATTTGCCCTAAATCTCCAATTATTACTAAATCTACTACAATTGTTGTTACTTGTCTCAGCTCAACTTAATTCCGTCGGTCGGAGTTATCTGGATCTGGCCGGAATATTCTGTCCATTTCCCGCCAACATATATTTATTCGTTAAGTAATTAATTCACAGGTTAGTTTTTTTTTAATTATGGGAATTCTTTCTGTTAAATGTAAGATTGACATGTAGATCTATTTGATGTTACATTTTTGTTAATCAAAATGATTGATCTGTGTTCAATTCAATATTTTCTGGATGTGAATTAGTTGTTGTCATCCCAAAAAGATTTGATTTTTGTTGGTTTTATTTATACTGAGATCTATGCTTTATGAATTTTGCATTTGGATGATCTCTGCTTTTGTTCATGTTAGGGAGAGAGGTGAAGTGACCTTTTTATACTGCTCAATAACTGCAGCTGCTGTAACAATTGAAAAAAGAATAAGTGCATTTGTTCAGTAAGTTACTTATTCAGCAATGTCTTTTATATATAGTACTACGTGTATGCAGATGGTGTTGTGCATTTGTAATAGTGATGTTTCATTTTTGAGCAACTATACACAATAGGTGTGTGCATACTATTACTGATATGTCATGTTGGCAGTGCATTAAGCTAAGTTGCTCGGACTCGGGTGCGGGTATTTGAGACGGGTGCGGATCCGAGAGTCGGATTCGGCAAAATTTAAATTTTAAATTCAGGGGTGCGAATTCGAGTATGGATACAGGTGCAGGGATTCGGCTAAAAAAATTAAAATAATATAAAAATAGAGTTCTAAAGATATTCTAGGTTAAGCTCTTATGTTACTTTACTCTTTTTAGCTACTTTTGCAATTAGTTTTACTTTTTCAACCAGGAGTACTATTAGGAGTTACGTTGTTTTGGAAAAAGTACGGCGTAAGAATTTGAATCTCAATTTTCCCCCTCAAATGTGCTCTATTTGGTCAAGGTATCCGGATTCATTTGACTGAATCTGAGACACAAGAAGCACCCACACCCGCGTCAGCGTCGCGTCGAGACGGGTTCGGGCACAAAATCGGAGAGTCCACGCAACATAGGCATTAAGTGCCATACTCACGTTACACCCATTTGACATGGGTGTGTCTAGGGAATGAATGAATGAATGAGATATGCAATATAGATCGTTATGCTGCAGATGTGGTTTGGGTTGATGGTAGTTACATAACAGGGTGGAGAAAATGTAGGATTTGGGTGACCTGTGCATGTATCTCACTTGATTTGTTTAAGCTGTTTGAACTGACTATTATAATGTGCCATTAAATGGTATATGGAATAGTCTTGAAATGATGCGAATGAGCTATATAATTCTGTTAAATTATAGTATTTGACAAGTACACTACCAGAACTTTCTCTTACTCTGTCACCTTACTTTGTTTGTTTATTTATTCCTCTTCATCAAAAGGAAAAAAAAGAAGAAGAAGAAAACTTTGTTTGTTTACTTGTTTTCTCTTTCATTTTTTTGTTCTAATAAATGGTTGTACTCACCATGTTTCTTTCATTTAGCTGAATTTTCTCTAGAGCTGAAATCCTAAGCTGTCGCTGATGAAGAACGGTATGGCAGAATGCGCTGTCTGCCATTCCAGGCTGGTTTCTCCAACTGTAAAGACTATTTCAAGGGCATATGATCGACACAGAAGCAAGATTTCATCAAAACAACGTGCCCTTAATGTCCTATTGGTTGTAGGAGATTGTATGCTGGTTGGCTTACAGGTAGCGGTCTTTTTCAGATGTTCTAACTGTTTACTTGTCTTCTTCTCAGTTCTCGTAAGAGAAGTTATTTATTTTTGCATGGAAATGATAATATCCTACCAGTAAAGTGTATATACTTACGAAGCTTCTTGATGTCGTGTGGATTGTGCTCTTTCCCTAACAATCACCATTTGTTTTGGTTCTTGTTAAAATTTTCTGCTTTCTATTGAATATTGTTAATTATAGCTGTCACCACATATCTTTTGCCAGTTGCATCTATCAGCAAAGCATTTAAATTTGCTGCTTAAAAATGAGAAAGACATGCTTGACCAAGCATTTTATTTTCCGTTTCAGCCTGTTTTAGTATTTATGTCGAAAGTGGATGGAAAATTCAAGTTTAGTCCTGTAAGTGTCAACTTCTTGACGGAGGCGACAAAAGTTGTCTTTGCAATAATAATGCTTTTAATCCAGGTACACTATTTTTATGTTTTTGATTTTACTCTTACAATTTTCTTTTCGATAGCTCAAACATGTTTCTTTTTGGATTGTTTCTGCAGGCCAGGCATCAAAAGGTTGGAGAAAAACCACTTCTTTCAATATCCACATTTGTACAGGTAAAATGCAAAAGACATGCTGAACATTGATATATTTTGAACCGACCTTGGAAGTTAGAACCTTCTCATATTTCTACATAGTGTTGAACTGCAAGTTTTGTCTTGCCTGAGATTTCGTGGACCGAGCATGGAAGTCGGACCCTCTTCATATTTCCACTGTTATTTCTCACATATATGTAATGCTAAGCTGCCAAGTTTTGTTGCAGATGAGTTTTGTCTTCTCCATATAGACAATTCAAGTTTGCACTTGGCCAGAAAAAGAAAACTTCACGCTTTTTACCTAGCTTTGCTCCTTTTCTTTCAATTGTCAGTTCGTCTGATGTGAAATGGGAACATCATTTAAGTGACTAATTGATGCTTGCAAATAACTGGGTTTCCTCTTCTGAAGCTTCTAATGTGACCTAAGGTCCATAAACAACAAGACTAAGTCAGCGGGGGTTGGGGAGGGAAAAAAAGGGTAAGTGTAGCGTATTTATTGTAAGAGCTCCAGTTGTAGTCACTCAGCAAATGAAAAAGATGGATCTCCAGTTGTTGCCGTTCGCAGTTGTGTATGTGGTTGGCAACCTGATAAATGCCAGTAAATAGCTCCGGCCGAGTCATGAAACAATTGATACATATTTTTGACGCCTGCTTGGTATCTAGTTATGAATATTTGACTTACAAAAAAGATTCAAAAGACTTCTGATACCTAGTGGATTGTTGACTGCACAAGAGCTTCCACTTTTCTTTATTGCGCTGTTTGATCCATTTAAAAATCGACTAATTCTTATCTGCATCCTGGTTTACTTTTTGTCGTCACCAATCTATTTTGGCTTCTTAGAGAATTGATGTGTCCGTCATGTATAGATTTCAGATTCTGTGTTGATTGACAGCTGTTCTGTGTGACTGAGATCTTACAGTCTCGACATGCATTGTTTAGTTAGTTTCCATTGTATTGTTGTGCAAACATGCTGCCAAGTCATTTAACAGGCTTGCTAGTACTTGATAATTTTACCTGACCATCTTTTATTTTTCTTCAGGCTGCACGAAACAATGTGCTTCTTGCTGTACCAGCACTACTCTATGCCATAAATAACTACCTAAAGTTCATAATGCAGGTACTATTTGTTGAGCTTTTCTGTGCTTTTCAGTTCTCTGAGCGACAATTTTGGTAGTTTTGTTATTTCATCCAGCATTGTACATTTTGGCTCTGCATTTTTACTTGTACTGTACATAAAATAAAGTTGGAACATTGTCTAGTTGCATCCATGGTATAAATAGAGAATTACTGGTCTTCCATGAGATAAGATACTCTCAAACTTTACCTGTCTGTGTCAAAAGTTGGGATATAGCCAGTGCTAGTTTCTAAGGTTACATATAGACTTCTGAACTAGGCAGTTGGATTTATACCTCAAAATAAGAAATCTGAATGCTGCTTTAGTACATAGAGTGATGATTCCTAATCTCTAAGGAATCACCACTCTATGTACTAAAGCAACATTCAGAACTTAGCCGGGGGTCTATCGGAAACAGCTTCTCTACCTCACTTCTGAGGTAGTGGCATGGACTGCGTACATTCTACCCTCCCTATACCCCACTGTGTGGGAATATACTGGGTATGTTGTAGCTAATAACAAACTTCTATCTCTGGCGTCAGTGGACACAATATTTCCTGCTGGCTATCGCATAGTCCTTAGCACGCCGAAAAATTCTAAAGAAGGGGGGCTTCTGAATAACTAATTACCTTGTTACCACATATCCCTGGATGAACGTCTGGCATGTGTAGACATGCCATGTCATGGTGTTGTAGGAAACAAGTGATGGCTTGACTCTTTCCTCTCATGGCTAAGATGTAAATGGAGAACTAAATTCATCTTTCATAACGCTGTATTGGTTTATGGAGTCTCTTCTTTATGTCTCCATTCGCTGTAACAGTTAGTGAGACACCTCTATCAAATTTGTGTCATGTTTGGCTTTGAATTTACCGAGTCATGTATACATATGTTATTGGATGTTCTATTACTATTAAGATCTTTTCACTGTCCAATATAATCTTTAAGTCACAGCTTGCTAGCTACCAGACTATACACTCTGGTTCTCTTTTACCGCTTCTCCTTTTTCTCACATTTTCCCTCAAATATTTTTGTACAGTTATATTTCAACCCAGCAACAGTGAAGATGCTGAGCAATCTGAAGGTAACTGCTATATTTGACCACTGCTACAATATATCATCTGATTGTTTTTGCTGATTTTCTGCCGAATTCTTCAATTGTTTTATTGACTCTGGTTCCTCTTCTTTCTTTTGCATTATCTGCTACATTTTGTTTTTTCCACATTAGTAAGTCGGTTCAAGAATGATTCAGGTAAATTCTAGTATCAATTGACAGGTGTTCCGTTGTCATCTTTTTATTTCTGTATTAATAATATCAGCATTAGTTGTGGAAATTTCGGTGCTATTTCACCACCTTAGTATGGAATATCAATACGTGTACTAGCAATGCATGTGTTAAGAGTACAGAGAACTGTATAAAAATAGACTCACATGGGCTATATGGGTCCAGTGTAGTGTAACCCCCTGAACGGGCCCCGATGCGTGTAGCCGTACGAATCGGAGATACCATAGGAGTAGGGGATTCTCGAATACCCTTCGTTCTCTATGATACATATGTACAAGTGTACTTAGGGGATTCCCGTGTACCCCGTAAGTATCATAAATGGTCGCCATGACCAATTCTCATGTCGGCAAACATGAGTTTCTAGTGTCCGTCCATTGGACTCACACCTTCACGGTTTTACTATTCCCTCGGTCTCACAAAGTGGGATCTGAGAGGGTAGGAATTTTAAAGTTAAGTTGTTCTTAACCGTAGAAAGGTAATGTTCCTTTTTTGGGATGCACTGAGAAGGAAAATGTGCCTCATAAATTGGCACATAAATTCGGTTGGAGGGAGTGTTATTTTTTTGTTAACACTCTTTGTTTGTTCGCAACGATGTTCGTTTAAAATTATAAGTAAGCGGTTAAAGTAAATTTCCAAAAAATAAAAATAAAAATGCAGGATTAATTATTTGTATCATATTTGTGTATATCTCACTGTTACTTTTACCTTAGAATTGTCTTTTAGCTGAGCTTTTAAAAGCAGTTACAATTATAACTGTCTTTTAATTATATTAATCTAATTATATTAATTACAAATGTGACAAATTAATATTAGATTGAACAAAGCGATGTAATATAGGCCAAGGGTACTCGAACAAATCTTTGTCCAACTTAAACTACACACACATTTTAGACAATAGACGATGTGTTTCACCTCCATAGTTTGATACAATAAACCAAAAGAGTAACAATTAAAAATGATATCATTGTATGATAATAATTGCTGCGTAACTTTTCAATGAACCAAATGACCCCTAAAGTTATTAGCCTGAAACTGTTGTTAATCAGATAATTTTTTTGGGTGGATATAATCCAAATTCATCAATGTTCAATCTTGTAAAAGAGGTGCTGAGTTTAAATCTGATCCAACGATACTTCTTTCCTATATCAAGAGCTCATCTGAATTCAAAATTAACATTTGGTTGTGATTGAGTTTTGTATGAATCATTGTTCATGGATTCGCTGTGTGCAATGGGTGATGCCAAAGAATGTGAAATATCTATTGATTTGTTGCCAGAATCAGAAAGTCGGGAAAAATAAAAAGCAAATCGGGAAAACGATATCTCTTTGCATCTTTTGGACCATTTGGTTGGAAAAGATAAAGAGATATTTTGAGAATTGGAAGAATCATTTAGCTAGTGTTAAGAATAGTTGCCGTCATAATCTTTACTTGTGGTGTAGGTAAGTATGGCAGAAGACTTAGATCAGTACATGAATTTTATAGAAGCTTTGCGAATGTAGCAGGTGCAGTTGCATTGTAGTTTGCATGCTTTTAGAACCGTCTTGTTATTTTATTGATGAAATTTACCTTATAAAAAAAGGCGATTATTTCTTTTCAATACCTGAGACTCTACATATCAGTTGATGAGCTTTTCGATTTCACTATTATATACCAGCACGAAGGATATCTTTCAGAATACTTTCTTGGATATTATGCTATGGTAGTGCTTTTCTTTAATATTTGCTTCTTTGTTGTCAAAGTGCAGGTTTTGGTTATTGCTATGCTGTTGAAACTTATCATGAAACGGCGATTTTCCGTAATACAGGTTAGTTTTTTCGATCTAGTAAAATAAGCTGGTGGTGCAATATTGATCTTGCAGGGGAAGTTGTATACCCATATAATAGGACTTATTGTGTTACAGTGGGAGGCTCTTGCTCTGTTGCTAATTGGGATCAGCATTAATCAACTTCGATCCCTTCCTGAAGGCGCCACTTCATTGGCTCTTCCAGTCACCACAATTGCGTACATCTACACACTGGTTTTTGTAAGTAATTTAAACAACCTACTACCGGTTCTATTCTGTTTGTTATTTGAGAAGGCCTTAGTAAATGCCCGGACAGCATTTAAAGTACTAGTTTATTACTGGCTAAGGGAAGTTTTTTCTTTACGCAGGTCACTGTGCCTTCTATGGCCTCAGTATTCAATGAGTATGCTTTGAAGAGTCAGTATGACACTAGCATTTATCTCCAGGTAAGTTCACCATGGATGATTAGCATTTTTCTTATTTTGTATCATCAGAATGTTGTGTGGTTAGATTGGCTCATTATTTTCCTCTGCCTTCTTTCACGGGACGTTTGTTACTTTTGAATGTATGTACCATTTTTATGTTCCTATACTTGAGGTACTTAACAGTGCCAGTTTACTGCAACATTTGATTCTTTGGAGACTTAGCACATTTAAGATCTGTCCAAGAACATTAGCCAATGGTAAATTCTGACTTCAAATGCCTTCTAAAAGGGAATAAGAAAAAATGTAACAAAGTAATTAGTTAAGATTCAATATGATTCTTATGATAAACATGTAACATTGTAATTTAGTTATAATTCCATATGGAATACTTCTTAGGTATGATGAACATAAGAAAAGGTTTTCTTTCAGTTTCACTGTTTGTGCTGGCTTTTTCCTTTGCCTTATTTTCTTATCCGACTTGTACTAGGATCTTTTCCTAGAGCAGCATCACTTGTCCAGTTGTAGGACTTCAGATCTTGTCTCTCTAGCAACAGCGATGATGCTAATTTCTCCATTCATAGAGAGTGGGTGACTGAGTGTGACTTTCATCAGTACTCTCTTCCTGAACCATCTGATATATTACTGTTTAATTTGCAGAACTTATTTCTGTACGGATATGGCGCTATATTCAACTTTCTAGCCATTCTTGGGATTGCTGTATTTAAAGGTAATGGGTTGATTCTGAGGCTTTTCCTATAATTCACAATTTGGTACTTGACAATGCAAAAATAACAATTGACTAAATACCTGCACTGGACTTTACTGATTTCACAGTTTTGTGAAAAGAATGACATTTTTAATTTACTATCTTAATATCATTATAGTTCTTAGATCTTTGCTTTCATGAAACATCTTCAAGTTAACTGTTATAGTTATAAATACCACACTATTACACCTGCCCTGGATTGTACCGCCAGGAGAAAACATACAAAATTGCAAATGACATCACTTCTCCCTCTGAGTGTAAATCGTGTTACTGTAACGTCATAGTGGTCCAAATCTTATCAAAAATCATAGTATCTCTTAATGGTAAAATACAAATGTTTTATAGTTTGGGAAGCAACCCGTTGTATATGTATCTTCTCTATAAGAGTGGAGTGGTTATAGGGAACCCTCATGAAGAAATGTATGTGTATGCTTGTACCCTGTGCAAAAGCTGTGTCTTTGTTTTGAAAAGCTTCTCCGTCGTGGTAATTGAAGTTGCAACATATGAGATCACGGATCAAAACGATCCTACTTCAGTTTATCAATCAAAAAAATGATTTTACTTCAGAGTAAGGCCTTTGTCGGACAATATTCCTCCAGGCGCTGTAACGTTTCTTCTGAATTTTTCAGGTCCTGGTAGTTTGGATATTTTTCAGGGGCATTCGAAGGCAACCATGCTTCTAATTGTTAACAATGCGGCGCAAGGAATTCTTTCATCCTTCTTTTTCAAATATGCTGGTTAGATTATTACTCAATTTGCTCCACCTTTTTTTGCTCTTCATATGCTCTATTAATGGGGTTGTTATATGTTTCTACTTGGTGCTTCTGTGTAACCCATAACAGTTTTAACAAGAACATTTTTCCTTTATGATATTCTACTTTATGACACAATTTGTTTGTACCAGATACGATTCTGAAGAAGTACTCTTCGACCGTCGCAACAATATTTACAGGCATAGCATCTGCTTTGTTGTTTGGTCATAGACTGACTGCAAACTTTCTTCTTGGGATTTCTGTTGTTTTTATCTCAATGCACCAGGTATTAAAATTGAGATAATTGTCCCTCTGGTATTTCCCATTTTCTCTTAAAATTGAGATAATTGTCGAAAATTGAGATAATTGTCCCTCTGGTATTTCCAATTTTCTCTTTGGACTGACCATACAACTTTCATACTTCAGTTCTTTTCACCTCTTGCAAAAGTTAAAGATGACCAGCAAAACGGGTCATTGGAGCTGATTGATGCCCGGGAGAACCATCGGTATTTACTTTACTTGTTAATATTGAAAGCTGTACATCACTGAGATGCATGTTCACTCCTGCCAATCCCTCCTTTTGACCCCTACTCACTCCTAAAGTTTAAAAAGATGCATATGTTACAACTTCCATTTTATTATTTTCAGCTCAAAAGATTCATCCTTCGTAAATATAGCAGCAGGGGCAAATGAGGAGGTATGGATCTTTCTTATCAGGAATTTATAGATACTGTTTTTCTGTATTTCCTACTTAACTTGACGGATTTCATGCAAATTTCTTTTCCAGGCTAGTCATCGAGTAGGGCCTGATGAAAGACAGCCACTTCTTCCAAGATGACTTTATTTGAACTGTAAGTCTGCTTATGTTTCTATACTTTCTGATCCAATTTGTTAAACTTAGATACACATAAATTAAGACCATGCTCAAACGTTTTATTGTTTATGGATATATTTCTTGGTTGCACCACTTATTCATGGACAACATGTGGGTGGACTGAAAAGAAGATTAGCATAGTTCAGTTGGCACCTTGGGCATCTAATGGGAATGTTCATCATGTCCTGTTTCTCCTTTTATTCTGATTTGTACGAAAAGAACTAATCAAGAAGAATATATTATTTCACCACCAACAGATGCAATTAATTTGTTTTATTTTCACTTATTAAAGAACTTTTTTACATCAAGTAGTTTCTAAATCTGAAGGTGAGTACAGTAAGTTATGCTATTTTCAGTTAGCCATGTTATGAGATATAGATATAGACACCAAGAAGCTAAGTTAATGTCGTTGGCGTTGTCAGATTCCAACTATGTCGAATGATTTACAACTAAAATGCATCTTCTACCACCAGATTGACGTGAGAACTTTATCCTGCATGTCTTAGTATTTGTTGGTCTTGAAAACTCTGTTCCTGGATATGGTATTTGTTTATTGTAATTAGACCTTTTTTCCTTCTGTAAATACAATTTGCTTACCGGAGAATTGTTATTGTAGTTCATCTCTAGCGTATTTGGTGGTGAGCATTTACGGGGAGAGTAGAATACAAGGTTATTCAGTGTAATATCCAGAACAAATAAGGGAAGAAACAGTCGTGATGTTTCTCTTTTCTTCTCTCCAAAAGTTGGTCAATCCTTCTGCTTCCGGGATTGTTCGTCTGGACAGAAAGATGTGTTGATGGATGAGTTTTAGGTAGACAACAGGAGTATAGTTGTCATGCAATACATATACAAGCTACCAATGTTGTATAAGTTACATACCATTTACAAAGAGACATGTGTAGTGTTATACATTGATTTTGTTGTAAACAGTTATCAATTCTTTCATATATTCTTGTAATCAAGTGAATTTTGATGACGTAGACCTGTGCGATAGAATTTGTTGATGTTTATTTACAAGGAGATGTTGGTTTATCCTGGTCTAAAAAAAAGGATGGCTCAAAAATATTGATTGTTATCCTATAACGTACTGAAGGATGTCATCATCTCTTTGCATAAAAGATGGCACATTGTACAACAAAATACTAGATATTTGGCTGTTCCTGTACTTTTAAAACTCTTGTTAAATTAATCTATATATGAAGTTAATGGACACAGTAGACTATACTCAGCGTAGAAAACCTATACGTTTACTTCTCCTTGCTACTCCGATTTCAATTTATTCTATGTTCTTTCTCCGTCGACCTCTTCATTTTTTATCAACTTTTTAATTGCAACTTTTCATCTGATCTTCTTATGACTATAATAAATCATAAATGGGTGGAATAACAACTCAGAGAGTATTAGTTTGGAGAATGGTTATTCACACGAATGGTCTAGAATCGATCTTCGGCTATGACAGAGATCTGTCTCAATATTTTTCGAATCGAGCATGTCGCATGCCTACTTGCCATAATGTCTTCCGGATCGAGCTGAGGCTATGATAGTGTTCACGAGTTATCATGGTGTATAAAAAAAAAAAAAAAAAAAAAGAGGCGTAGTGTATTTATTTTTTGTCTCGTGTACTTATCTGCTGTTGGTCGTCGTAGTAACAATGAAAAGAGTTGAGATTTTCATCTGACACAAATGCCATGAACCTCTCTCTCTATAGTATCATCTCTCTCTCTCCCTCCATCCCAAAACGATGTCGTTATTGCCTTCTCATTTCTCGCCGACTCTCCTCCTCTCCTCCCCGTCGCCGCCACTTCCGCCGCCGTCTCCTCCATAAAAAGTTCACCATTGAAGAAGCTCCACCGTCCGATCAAAATCTCCAATTCATCCTTACCGTCGATAATTTGCCTACCAAATCCTTATACTCATTCAAGGACCTTCTTCACTCCAAGCTCGATGAATTCGTCCACTCAGGCCGAGCTGCCATTGACGACTTGCAAACTCTCATCCGTATTGATAGTAATGACGGCAGACTTCTCTTCTCCTGCAGAAGGACCACTGTTAAATTCGTAGGAACTCTATTACTCACCAGTTTCTTAGTTATTTTCACTCTTAGAACTATTTTTAAGCTAGTGCTGGGGTTACGACACAACACCCGAAACAACAATGTTGAATTAGTGTATAAAAGAGACCGTAGTTTGGGTGGAAGAGAAGTACTTGTTGCTAAAAATGAGATCACGGTTGATAGGAAGAAACCTAATGTGTTGGATGGTGATGACGTGAACAGTAATTGGGGTTGGGCCAGTCGAATTAGGAGGCGAAAGAAGAAGAGTTCGGTGGAGCAGTTGCCGAAATGGTGGCCTGTTTCGAGTTCTGGTTCGGATCAAGTTGGGGCAGAGAATCAAGAAGAGTATCAGAGAATGGCCAATAGATTGATTCGAGGTAATTTTATTTTCCAGGCTATTCTTAGGTGTGCTCCTGTTCTTTCGTATCTGAATTATCATATTGTTTAATCCCTTGAACTAGAACTCCTAGTATGATAATCATTACTAGAAGCTTTAACTAGAACTAGAACCCTGGGCACACTCTCCAATGCATATAATAGCTGTAAAAGAGTGAACTTTAACACAAAGGGTCCCTTAGTTTGGGGGCTGGTCTATCTTGATCCTTCAAGTATAAAGTTAAGCAAATCTGTAATGTCTGCACAACTTGTTTATTTTCTCGTTTGGAGGTAATAGCTTGTCCTAGTGGCTTCTTAGTCTGTTACCACACCCTTATCAAAAAGGTCTGTTACACATTCTGGAGAGTGAATTTAAAATGCATTTTTTCTGCTGCAACATAGTTAACATATAATTGGATTTTAGATTCAATTGAATTATATGTCATATATGTAGCTATTGCGTTTTGTGTTTCATATTGGAAAATGTATGATCTTGAGGTTTTCAAACTTCCACGTTGATTGTTTAGTTATGCATTTCCTTTTAAATCACAGTTTACAAATTTGCTTTCCAGCCATCTTGGACAATAGAATGACAGGGAGGGACATTTTGGCGGATGACATTATTCAAGTCAGTATGTTAATGGCTTCTCTGTTTTCACTATCTTTATTTTTATACAAGTGTAAATTGTTTGCATACTTGTTTAGTTGTTTGCTTTAGTTTACAGTCCCCTTTATATTTAATGAATTTGTCACTAGACCATTTGCTCCAAGCAGCATCTCGAACTTGCAAATTTGCAATTATATACATAAATATATGGGAATGTGAGCTCCATTTCAGGAAAGGAAATTTTAAGAATGAAGTAACCACATTATCAAAGTCTTTTAACAATGCCACAGCCACACTAAACTCAATCTTTCTTGTCCTCCCTTTTATTTTCTTTTTGAACTTTCTGTTGTAGGAGAAGCCAGCAGGTATAGTAGTCGACAATTGGGAAGTGGAGTATAGCATTTTATTAACTCATCCCATTTTGCTCGCCCAAATTCAACCCAACCCCCGCTCATTTGACACTAAGTTTTATGGAAGTACCTTTTTTTTTTGGTTTTATTTAGTTGGAATAGCGGACCTTTCTGTTCAATGTGCTTAGTTTGGTTAGTCTTTTTATGCTTTGTGGATGCATAATAGAGTGTTATGTTATGATGGACTCCATGGTTGTTGTTTTTCTAATCAAGTAAAAGATTTCAGTGATAATGATAAGGTAACTCCGTGGTTGTCATGATGGCAAGAACTAGTAGAAATTAAAATGTTGATGCAAAGCTAATAGGCATAAGAAAAAAACAAAAATTCGTTAGTCCCAGACTAGTTAGGACCTATGAATGAAAGAATGTTTACCTGATCACAAAAAAAAAAGTTTTCCTCCGCTCCAAACACACCCTTAAGCTCAAGCCATGTCGTTATCATACCAAACAAAATAAATTAAACAGATACAGATAATAGTAATACTATTACAAGTTCCTAACAAGACTAGAACTTGTTCCCGACTAGTACATATCACCTATATAGACATTTTTCTCCATTGTGCACTTATCTTTAACCGAGTCTGATTAATGCCAAGAATTTGTAGGCTTTTCAGCTTTTCGAGACAAAATTCCCTCCATGTGGTTTTAGGTCTATCCATCCCGTTTTGACACTTTCATTCACCATGGTTTCACACCTATGGACTGGTGCATCTTTAAATTGTTGCAGGACATGCCATACCATCTTTATGGGTCTTTCCTCATTTATCCTCAATGCATGCAACTTACACATTTTGTCCGATGTGGTTATTTTGAATCATATTTAATCTTGCATGACTGCATACCATCTTAGCATTTTCAACGCTCGTCTATCATTTCATTTTCTAGAAAAATGAGCCTATATATCAAAACTGTTTGCAATGCACCTATTCTGTCTTACCTCTACTTATCATAAAACCCTTACTTGCTAAGGTGGTTCATGATAGTTCATGCTTTTGGTCGAGACCGTAGTTCATGCTTTTGGTCGAGACCGTCACTAAATTTGTCTATTAACAGTACACAATACCATTAGCAAATAACATGCGCTACCAGACCTCATCTTCTATTGTGTTGGTTAGCTCATACATAACCAGGGTAAAAAAATAGGGGCTCAATGCCTATCCGTGGTGTAGACCCATTGTTGTGAGATACTACCAGTTTCGTGCTAATGATAGCTTCTTCAGACATGTCCTTTATGACGTTTATATATTTAATATCATATGCTTTCTCTAGATCAATGGACATCACATATAGATCTTTCTTCCTTTTGTGATAAATTTACATCATAAGGAATTTTTTCTAATAAGTGCGTTGAGATTTTTTATTTTTTTTTGCGAACTGAGGTATTCCCTAGGGATAGTGGGAGAGTGGAGCTGGTGGAAGCACCCAGTGGATACATTTTCTTTTCAGAGAACATAGATCTTTAAACTGGGATGGTTTCAGTTTAGTCTGTCGATCGAAAGACTTAACAAGTCAAAATAGTGATCTAGGACCCATGCTACTTTCTGTTGCAGTGTGGTAGGGCAACCAGGAAAGCATGAGGGGTGTGGTTTATTTTACCTGTATAATGTTGTCCTTGCCAATTTCCATGCTTTCTGAACCTTGAAATTACAGTGGTATTACATGTTACATGGCCTTTTTTATTTGGAAGGCAGTGTGGTACGGGAATCCAGAAAAGGCAAGAGTGTGTGTATGTGTGTGTGTGTATATGTGAATGCTTTTCCTGTATATAGCTGTCTTTACCGATCTTTCAAACAACTTTGGTGAAACTACAAGTTAGATAGCCTCTTTATTTTGCGTGGTACTGTCTCAGTTCCTCTTTTTCTTTTTAAAAATCTGTCACTTAACTGGAGAAAACGATTAAAGAATTGTTCAACTTCATTATGATATTTTATTTTCCAAGGCATAAGTTATGCTCTAATTTATGCTAACATGCTGGTCCATTTGTAGTTACGGCGCATAGGGAGGATATCAAACGTGAAAGTTTCATTTGATACTGAGAATGCACGTGATACCCTTTATCGCGTGGCAGTCGACTTTGTTCTTAATTATTGTGAAAGGTAGTCCATTTAGCTTGATGGCTGATTGCTAAATCTGCTTTTGCATCTTTTTACCCTCTTAAACTTCCTCTACTTTGCTCTTCTGCAGCACTGCAAGTCAGTCAGCTTTTGTTCTAATTGATGGCGAGGAAGCACAAAAGTTCGTTGCTGGGCTTGCTGATAATGTTGGACTTGAGAGTACTCGGGCTGCAAGAATGGTGTCTGCAGCTGTTGCCGCACGTACTAGGTCAAGGTTCTTGCAAGCTTGGGTAACGTTTTTCTACTACATTGAATTAAGTTCATATTTGCACTTGGACTTCTTACCCCACTTTCTGGGAATATACTGGGTATGTTGTTGTTGTTGTATTTGCACTTGGACTTCTTGAAGCAAGTTATCTGTTAAAAGTCCTAATCCATCCACAGTGTATTGCATTAATCCGATTTGAAGCTAGCACCACTTCTTTAACGATATGGTTGGGAGAATTTTTAAGCTTAGGAGGAATGACAGAAGTTATCACCACTTCTTTAACAGTATGGCAGATGTGACCCAACGGGATTATTTTAAAAAGTGCTTACTTGGTTCCAGGTGGTGTCAGGACTTAAAATTAATTTAATGACGTGTGAGATTATACCCGTCAGGGAGGAGGGCGTTCGATCGCTTGATCAGGTTTTGAGTTGCAGGGGGGTTCTCCCAACTGTTGATCTTGGATTACCTTTAGGTGCTTCGACAGAAAGATATTTGTCCAAAGGTGGCAAGGAAGTGCTTATCAAGAGCACATTATCGAGTATTCCCACCTATTTCTTGTCTTTTGTTCATGCTCCATCTTCAGTCACAGGAAAGCTGGAAAGGATCCAAAAACAAATTTCTTTGGGACGTGGCGGGAGGGGCAAGGAAATGTCACTTGGTGCGGGTAGAGACTGTCACATCTCCTAAAACATGGGGAGCGCTTGGTATTAAAGACTTAAAGGTGTTTAAGAAAACCTTGCTGGGTAATTAGTTGGAGAGATTTGAGATGGGGGTAAATGCTTCTTGGAGAGGGATAATAGTCGATAAATATGGGGCTATAGAAAGGGGTGGAGATCTAGAGATTTGTCTATGCATTTTAGGTGTGGGTAGCGGAGGAACATCATTAAGGGATAGTACCATTACCGAGTAATGTCTCATTAAGGTTTGAAATGGAGGAAAGTTAACTTTTGGGATCATACGTGGAGTTGGAATAATTTATTGAAAGAAGAGTTTTCAAGCCTATACAGAATATCTTGCCAGAGAGACTTGATAATACAACAAATTAGGAGGACACAAGGTGGAAAGACTTTTTAGCACTTGAGATTTAGGAGAGACTACCGTGATTGCGAGGTGATTGTGTTTTAAAAAATGTTGGCTCTACTCCATAACCAAGTTACAGCAGTAGATAATCTCGATGCTTTGTGATAGGGTTTGAGAAAGAATGTTCTCCGTCAAGTCCTTTTACGAGAAACTTTTGGTTGGGGAAGAGGAAGTTTTCCTTTGCAGCGCAATGTGGATACCAAAGGTGCTGAGGATGGTGTGTATTTTCACTGATCTAGCTACTAGAGAGGTGATCTTGATGGCAGAAAATCTTAGAAAGTGGAAGGTTGACTGCGTCAATTGGTGTTATATGTGCTAGCGAACTAGGATGTGGATCATCTTCTTCTACATTGTGGTCTTACCACGAGGCTATGGTGGGATATGTTTATGTGGTTTGGTACTTCTGGGCTATGCCAAGAACTGTGAAAGAGCATATTCAGTTGGAAGAGGAGGAGGAGGAGAAGACACAGTGCTTGGAAATGTGATTCCACTCCCGCTAATGCATGTGCTGTGGAGAGAGAAATAGGAGAACTTTTGAGGGTGTAGAGTTGAGCTTTGCTCAATTGAGGAGTAGCCTCCAATCCCTTATTTGCTTTTGGTGCAGCCACAGAGTTCCCAATTGTATAGAAGATTGGGTGGAGTTTATAGAGAATCATTTCTTTTAGTAGATTCTTTACCTTTTGGTATACTCTTTGCATACTGTCAGTTTTCTGGCCATATTTATGAATGAAAATATATTTACTTGATTAAAAAAATTAAATAGAGATCTGTTGAAACCGAATTTGTTAGTAAGCTCTCCTAATTAGAAATTTTGTAATACCCTGAAATCTAAGCTATTGGTAATTATCATTGCTGGCGATCTAAGCTAGAGTAAAGAGTATGCAATGACTGCTTTGCCTGTCATACTACCAAATAAACAGTTGACAGTCTTTGCAATCTTTCTCTTTGACTTTAATAAGGATGAACTTAGGTCTTTCACAAAAATAAAAACCTCCAAGATAACGGGCAGCCGGGAGTACAAAGCATCTGACATTAACAGGTCCAGGGAAGGGCCGCAACCCATGGGGTGTGATAAAACAGTCTTAACCTAATGCAATTATTGGCTGCTTCCATGGCTTGGACCCGTGACCTATAGGTCACACAGACACAACTTTACTGTTCCTTCAAAATGAGCTAATAAATTAAGACATCAGTTATGAAGCCCCTATAGATAAATATGCAAGAGTAAGGAAACTAAACAACTATTTTAGGTTCTTATAATTCAAACCATTCTTTCAACTACCTCTGGTAGGCTGAATGAATCAGCCAGTGAAGTTAGTTATATATATTTGGCTGTGGATTTGGTGATATAGAGAATTATTGTCTTGGAAAAAAAGAAAAATTGTCTTCCATCCTTGGTGTTCCTCTAAATAAACTGTTGGCATGATGAACTAATGGATGGTCAAGAATGCAATATATTTTGCTTGAACTGATACTACTATGATCTTTTAATTTTCAGGCCTTGGAAATACAAGGAAAACATTCTGAAGCTGTGGTGGAACTGTTTAAAGTCTGTGTCATTCACCAGATATTTCCTCCTGAAGAGTTTTCGGTTCGTATTTCTTCATTTTGCCTACTTCTGTTAGTTTGTCTGATTTATGCTCTGTTTGTGTATCTCATGGTGTGTTCTGTTTTAATTCTTTTGGAAGCGTCTTAGCGTTGAGCCATTGATATCTTTCAAAAATAAAAGAATCCAGGAAAAATAATTAATAGTATAACTTATTCTTGATCCCAATTTCTGATGGAGTATAATTTACTATCAGAAGAAAACAGCTAGCGATCATCCTAGATTATGGACTATATTTACCCTTTGTAGTAATTTTTCTAGTTGTCTCTATTTCAAGGTGCCGTTGGACTTAATTTACACCACAGTTTCACACTATTTCATGCTATTTATTGTTTTATTGGCTGTCTCTACAGCCTGAGATGGAGATGGTGGCTCGTGGACTTGAGAAACATTTAAAACTAGACCAACGGGAGTTCCTAATGAACACTCTTCTGCGTGTGTGTGGTGATGAGACCAGGAGAAGTGTGGCAGAAGCATTGGGTCTGGTATGCCTAGTTTATTACTCCCCTTCCCTATCTAGTAGATCTTGAATTTGTTGTTCATTGTTGTTGTGCTTAGACGTGAGTGACGTTTCCAATCTCGAAGTGGCAACTCCTGTCAATTTCACCTGTTCTTGTGCTATGCGAGAGAATTTTTCCTAGAGCTGTGTAAAATAGATCTTAACAAGCAGTGTGGAGAAGCATCAATTCTATCCTCAGTTTGTACTCTGTGCTCTTGTAGATTCCAAGAAAATTAACCTGCTCTAATTTGGGCCTCTTATCAAAAATAATTTTCTACTCTCTTCAGTCCTCTCCTTGAGGCTTGAGCAAGAAAATGTGGAAGTTTTTCTTTCCCAGTTGGTTTTGGTGTTTAGTTGCACATTACTAATAGTTGGAAAAGAGTTCGATTCTGGATGTGACGGTGTCTTGTGGCTTGTGGCGTGGCTGTTGAGAAGTGGTGGAGCCTTCTTATGCTAAGGGGTGTCAATTGACACTCCTTCCTCAGAAAATTATGCTGTTTTTTTTACATGTCTACCGTTTATATTTTGACATCGCTCAACAAAATTCTTTGCTCCGCTACTGCTGGTGGGTAATTCTAACTCTGGTCTCCCTTTTAATCATTTACGTTGGTTGGTGGAAGTTATTAATCCTAGGATAATCTCCTGCAGGAAGCATTGTAGTTACTGTAATAAAAAGAGTGATCATTTAGAAGAATATCCAACTGATCTGCACACTTAATCTCACTCTATTTTCTGAGGAGAAGAATGAATCAACCAAATGTCGGAGGCTCTTATTCTGGTGAACTTCCAGAAAATATTTCCTTGGGACTAAAATGAGTATTTTCTGAGATTTCAAAATTCAAAGAAAAGACTGAACATTTTAGCAAATACTAGAGAGTTTAAGGAATGGAAAACTACAAAGGCCCTGAAGATTACGTTTACACTCGAGTTAGAGCTCCAAAGAGCTATGGATCTTTTCACATTATGCAAGTGACTTGGTAGATTCATGGAAGCATCATTCCTTTTGTGTCTACTCCCATGTCTTTTTGTTCTTTTCAAGCAACCGGAGTTCATAAAGAGTCCTAAATTCTTAAATCAACACAGATTTCATCCACACTTCCCCAATCTCTGGGAAGTTCCTTCATTCTATTATCCCCAACGCCAGCAGCGCGATAAAGCATCTT
Source organism: Capsicum annuum (assembly GCF_002878395.1). Classification (NCBI taxonomy): domain Eukaryota; kingdom Viridiplantae; phylum Streptophyta; class Magnoliopsida; order Solanales; family Solanaceae; genus Capsicum; species Capsicum annuum. Next base: position 132,414 of record NC_061113.1, on the reverse strand, counting down.
ATTACCATGGATATTGGAGTACTGTTGGATCTTCTGTGAGAGTTTGTAGACATATCTGAGCCAAGTCCAGCTAGAGCTGGGACAGTCTTGGGCTACTGATCTTGATTGTGCAATGCTTATTGCCAGGGTTATCTGCTATTATAATTGCTCGCGTTATCCTTTAAAATATAATGTGGTCTTATTTAACCTCATGGTACTAATTATATCTGCCATTTACTTGCTTCGCAGATTTGTAAATTGATATTGCAGTTTCTCCCTTGCCCTTTATTTGTTGTTTTTTCTGGTTCTTGATGATTTATTTTCACTTGTTCTCTTCTGCAGATGTACTTGAAGGATAACATCGTTCATCAACAAGAGAACAAATATACGTAGATCAGAAACTGAATTGTGTACTATTGCTGCGTACAGGAATTGATTTTTAAAGATGAATAAAGTTTCATACTCAAAAGGACATTGGTCTACAACTAGTACTACCTGTATCCAGTTAACCTTCCAAAATGCTTCGAGTGGATTAATTATTGAATGTATCATGTAAAAGGTAATGCCATCTGCTAGAAGAAAGGTCAAATACATTCTATACTTGCCTCGAAAAGTTATTTACTTGCTTAAATTTTGCAGATGAGCCCTAAGAAGAACTTATATTCTCTTAGAGAATCTCCGATTTATGTTGGCCGGTGTTGTACACGAGCACGATAGGTTTATAAAATCACTTGAACTACTATTTACCTATTTTTAACCTTTCGTTCTCTTTATTTCACCAGTAGTAGTCTAGTATATCCCTGCACGTTTTCACCATCTTTTGTGAGTATATAGCAATGGATGAAAGCCGACATGATTCCTTCATTTCGGATCTTTAATTTCACGTCAGAAACATTTTGTTAGTTGAAAACAAAAAGAACAATGGCTCAAAGCAAAAGGCCCCAAAACAATGATTCTTACGCACCTTGGAACAAAGTGGCAACAGGTCATAAATGGTAATCATGGGATGAACACTTTCACAAATTACAATCTAAGGGCTTCACAGTATATCAAACAATAAAGTAGAACAAAAAAAAATGAAGTTCAAAAAATTACATGATAGACAACAACAACAAGGGCAACATCCTCACATTATGATTCAAGCGTCATACATATATCACTTCACTTATTGTATGCTTCTTTCGGGCTAAAAGTAACAATATGAGATTTTTTTTAAGTCTCAAGAAGCAGCAGTAGGGGCAGCAGTTGGGTTAAAAGCTTTTTGATCTCCGCAGGTGAGTACTTCGTGAGGTCCTGCTTCCTCGCGACCAACGCCCATCAAGTCAAGGTAATACTGGTAATGGGAGATGATGTTGTTCATGCCATCAATATCACCTTGGCCACAAACACTATCACCATAGAGAATGTTCATGGTGGTGCCGAAACCAGGAAGTCGATTCGACAAAGTATCGTTCTTTGTGGGCTTCCAGTTGCCAACAAAGGCATCATGAGCTGAAGGCTGACCCTTCTTCACTGAGTTCATCCACCTCCAAATAGCAGCCTGGAAAGCCATGGTAGCATTTTGTTCAATGTATTCGGGATGGTCCAACAGATTTAGCTTCAGGGCTTCACCAATAGCTCCATAATTGTAGTTCCTACGATAGGATTGGATTGTGTTATGAACGGACAGCAATAAGCAAGAGGAAAAACAAGATGAACACAAACAGATTTACATGGAAACCCAACAGAGGAGGAGGAATTCACCATAATGGAGAGGAGAGGAGTACAAGGAGGGGACGAAAGTCTCAATGACGTATCCGTCCAAAACAACCCAACCCAACCCATGCAGGGCCGGATCAACAAAATTTGGAGATTGGATTACCACCAATTAATACCTCTCAATGCTATATAGTTGAATACGAATCAAAGTATATGCTAAAATATCAAGAAATGGGAGTCAAATTCCTACGAACCAGTATATAGGCAAAGCGCCACGACCATAATATCGAGCACCAGGAGTGCAGGGGTAGGTTAATTTGAAGTAATCATCACAGTAATCTTTGCTGGGACTCATTTCCTTGTTATAGCAGAGACCCCAAGCCAATGGTCCACCCGTAGCCACTCCATAACCACCTGTTAGTTAGTTCACATAGCAGAGCAGCTCAGTTATTATTCATTCATAACAAAACTTACAAGATCCATTGAATAAAATGTGAAGAAGACTTACAAGAAGTTTTGCTACCGACATGCCCAAAGAAAGCAGCGACTTCCTTCATCTGCATTTTTTTACCACCAGTGGTACCAAAACCAAGAGGCTGGAAAAGGGCAGCAGCCTTAATGAAAGAATCATAATCCCAGAAATCCACAGCATGAGCCACAGGTGTGTTCCTCTTAGCAAAAAGGAGCTCAAATTGATAGGTATCTAGATAATCTGTTATCGTCAAATTACAACAAAATCTTGACAATTTGTTGCACTCCCAATCCTTAACACACATCTTCACACCCTTCACCGTCTTCACTATTGTCGGTTTCTTCTTGAATGACTCATTCTCATCTCCATTCACAATTGAAACCATCAAAACTATCAGCAACAATACCAAAATCCTCATCTTCAAGATCCCCATTCTATTCTTCTGCAGAGAAACAATACAGCAGATCCTGAGATGATGATGATGATGATGATACTAGTTTAGTTGGCACATTTATTATTAATTTAAAGAGTGAAAATGAAAAGACAACTTACAGTACAATACAATACTTGCAATGCAAAAGAGAAGAAAGAAAAAGAGAGACTTAGCATGATGAACGGTGGAAATTGGTTGTGATGTGGGAATGAACGGTGCAGATTGAGGGAGACAGGCTGGATTTGGCATCAAGCAAAGCTGTGGAAGGTGAAGGCTGACCTACTTGAGCTAATGCCACTCCACCGACAGCTTACCATTTCTCATTTTCCCTTTTTCTTTTTTTTGGAGAAATATAAAACAAAAATGTGTCTGCATGGTAGGCTTCCAAGTGGACCCAAATGAAATTAATTTTTTTTGTGCTCCTAATATATAAATAATAGTTCATCAAAATAAAATAAAGTAAAAAATACAATATAATAATAATTTAGGGATTGTTTCATAACAGAGATAAAATAATTAATTTTGAAATTAATTTAAAAGAGAAATTTATCCTATTTTGGTTGGGCAAAATGCATGAGATAACCAATTCCGAATTTACAGTGTTTTTTTTATCACTTCTTGAAGGTGGGATAAGTAATTCGAATAGCTGATTTCGAAATTAATAATTTTGAGATAATTTGTTTTCCCGCCAAACGACCCTTTAGTATATATTCGCCTAAAAAAATAATTTTAAAAGTAATAAAACTATGAAATTGCAGGTGTGGACACATAAAATTTACTAGATCAATTCATATAAAATTTAAATTTGAATCACATTTTATTGGGTTTAAACTTATTTTGGGCTTAAAAAAATAATAAGCCTATTGTATTCCTCATCAAGGTTCATCTCACCTTGAAGCCCAAACTCATCAAGTGATGTGGTATCCCAGCCAAATCCAAGACCAATGAGACGTCGCAACATGTACAAATGATGTGGAAATCTCATTCAAATTCAACAACCAGTCAAAAGGCGCCAAGTGGCAAAGTGACATGTTTCGGTCAATTACAAGCAACTAGGTCTACCCCTACAACTATAAATAGGGGAGTAACATAACATTCTAAAGGGAAGAAGAGAAAAAAGAGGACATTCTGTAAGTATTGGAGGAAGTTTCTGCATTGACTACATAGCTCTTCAACGAATTGACTAACAGAGTTCTGCCCGGAGATCAACTCGACAAGATGAAGTGTTGTTAGATAATTCCTGGAGATCCAAACACATTTCTAAGAGGCTCAAATCATCCTACATTCGAGAATCACGCTGCAAAGGCCCTCGAATCACGAAAAAACTTAGGAGAAAAGAATCAAGAGAATAACGGAATTGTACCCACAAAATTCATTTATATAAAATTATTCTTTTTGTTTATTTTATTTTTGCTTGCAATTAATTTTCAGCCACCAACGAAAATTTGTTGCGAACAAATTGGCACGCCTAATGGGACCAGTTCTGCTCTTCATCTCTTCCTCCTACAAGCCAAAGGAAATCACATATTCAACTACTACAATGGACTTCAGAAAAATCAATGAAGTTTCATGCAAGAAGTCTACTACTGTCACGTCTATTGAGATCAAACTTGTTGGCCCCATCAATCGACGCAATCTCAACGCTTGTGCTTTGGATGGATCCCAATACTTCACCATTTTGGAGATGACAAAAAGGAGAAAATCTAATTTCGGCAGTAACTACAACCCCTAGGGGCAACTTTGCATCTATTTTATCAGACGAACCGTCTGAAACTGGCTGCAACTTTGGAGAATCTAAAAACTTAATGAATTCTCCAACTTCAACGAAAGTCAACACCTTCATGGTTGATGCAATTGACTTGGATGAGAAGTTTGCAATGATGGAGCAAACCATTGAAGCCTTGAAGAAGTCCGTTGATGAGAAAGATCAACAAATCACCCGACTTATAAGCAAGTTAGATCTCTACAATCCTAGAGAGTCAAATTATAATCTAACACCGTGAGAAAAAGTTGATGATGAATCTCTTATCAAGACAAGTGACAATTATTGCGATGATCGATCCGCTTCAATGGCTACTTTAACAGTTCAACAACTGCAAGATATGATTGCAAACACCATCAAGGCACAATATGGCGGTCCGTCACAAAGTTTTGTAGGACACTTAAAGCCGTATTCTAAGCAAATCGAGGGTTTATCAATGCCAATTGGATATCGACCGCCAAAGTTTCAACAATTTGATTGAAAGGGAAATCCAAGGCAACACATTGCTCATTTCGTTGAGACTTGTAGCAGTGCTGGTACACATGGCGATCTTCTCGTCAAGCAATTTGTTCGCTCCTTGAAAGGCAACGCTTTTGATTGGTACACAGACTTGGAGTCTGGATCAAATGATTGTTGGGAGCAACTAGAAAGTTAGTTTCTAAATTATTTCTATAGTACCCTTCGTATGGTCAGCATGATGGAGTTGACAAACACAAGACAAAGTAAAGATGAGCCTGTACTGGATTACATAAATCGTTGGCGAACGTTGAGCTTTGATTGCAAGGATTAGCTTTCTAACACTTCCACGGTTGAAGTTCGCATTCAAGGGATGCGTTGAGGCCTTGTGTATATCCTCCAAGGAATTAAGCCTCAAACTTTTGAAGAATTAGCTACGCACGCTCGTGACATGGAGCTAAGTATTGCAAGTTATAGAATGGAGTCACCTGTTTTTTATCCTAGGAAGAAAGTCGCGAAATTCGAAGACTCATTTGAAAATCAAATTGGGGAATCTATGACGACAATTGTGAGTTTTACGAAGTCCCCTGCAAGACAAAAGTTAAAAGAGGAAGCTCCAAAACAACAAATGCGATAGGTGAAAAACCAATCAACCTTGAAAGAGTTACAAGCAAGGGTAAATCCTTTTCCCGACTCTGATCTTCCTGAAATTCTTGACGAGTTATTAGCCAAAGAAGTCATTGAACTTCCTAAGTTAAAGAGACCCGAAGAATCAAACAAAGACGATGATTCTAAATACTGCAAATTTCACTGCATTGTTGGTCATCACACCACAAAATACTTCATCTTGAAGGGAAAGATCATGACATTAATGCAAGAGGGAAAGATCATCATTGATGAAGGTGATACAGTAGACATAAATCATGTTAGCGCCAAAATACACCATATGAAAGGTTCAATTTCAAAAGCTCTACAAGCCATGCGTTCTGTGGAATCACCAAAAGTTGTAGAAATCACCATGTTACAATTTGGGAGCTTTGACCCATTTGGGGTTCCAGCCTTGAAGAAAACAACGAAAAAATCCATGCAAAATAACTTCTCCAATAGCAAGAAGGGTAATACTTGGACATTGATCACTTGCAAAAGAAGAAAATGTCAAAGGACTTCTAAACTACAACTTTCAAAAGTCGACACAAGATCAAGTGCAAATCTGCTTCAACCAGTGGGCGCAATAAATACCAAACTGAAGTGCAACAATACTCCATTACAAAGGGTTGGAAGGAAAGTTACATTACAAGAATTCCTCCCCAAAATGCTCCTCGATGCACAAGCCTAAACTGCAAGTCAAGACGCTCCTCGACGCACGAGCCTAAACTGCAAGTCAAAACGCTTGTTAAGGCACAAGCTTAAACTGTATGTCACTCCTGGCCCGCATGAGTCTAAACTGTGAATGGCTCTTACGAAAAAAAAAGAAAGTAAAAGTATGAAGCTTGAATGCATATTTACAGTCCTTTGAAGATGTCGTCTTAAAGCAAAATAATTTTTCATTATCTCCCAAGCAATAAAGTCTTCTCGATAAAAAAAGACTTGTGGTACTTTGAATATTGCTCGAGTCTAGCCTTCAACATATTGCGAAAGTGATACGACCCAAAACTTGAAATAGATGATGAAATTCATGAAGTATCCAAAATCTGAGGAGAAATAGAATATCACAAGATTTAGGCTGCAATATTGGAAAAGTACCTGAGAAAATATAAAGGTTATATGCTGATGGATTTTACTCTTAATGTAGATCTGTGAGTCTACTTTCCAATTCAAAAAACGGAACCTAATTCCGATACTTCCACGTCAAGATATGGAATTTATCGTGATGCTGCGCAAAGCTGAAATAACCAGCGAACCAAGATTAGAAAGCTATTTTTGGAGCAATATCTGGGACGATTTGGATGCAACCTAATTGTGGTTTTACACGAGACGCAGATATGTGAGTCTACTTTCCAATGCAAAAAATGAAACCTGATTCCGATACTTTCACGTCAAGATATGGAATTTATCGTGACGCTGCGCAAAGTTGAAATAACCAGCAAACCAAGATTAGAAGGCAGATTTTGGAGCAATATCTGGGATGATTTAGATGCAATCTAATTCTGGTTTCCGTGTGAGACATATCTCTGTGAATCTACTTTCCAATGCAAAAAATAAAACCTGATTCCAATACTTTCACATCAAGATATGAAATTTATCGTGAAGCTGCGCAAAACTAAAATAACCAGCGAACCAAGATTAGAAGACTATTTTTGGAGCAATATCTGGGATGATTCGGATACAAGCTAATTATGGTTTCTGCGTGACATGTAGCTTTGCAAGTCTACTTTCCAATGTAAAAAACAGAACCTGATTCCAATACTTTCACGTCAAGATATGAAATTTATCGTGACGCTGCGCAAAGCTGAAATAACCGGCGAACCAAGATTAGAAGACTGTTTTTTGAGCAATATTTGGGACGATTCGGATGCAATCTGATTGCGATTCCCGCGTAAGACGTAGCTCTACGAGTCTAGTTTCTAATGCAAAAAATAATGGCTTCTGATTTCGATACTCCTACATCAAAATACGGAATTTATCGTGACGCTGCGCAAAACTGCTTAAATCGGACATTGAATTTCATTTTTTATGAATCAAACAACTCATATTTTTGTTCTCCCATCGGAGAATAAATATTTTTGTGGACGTGTGCCTAGTACTTGCTCACTAAAGTCAGAAAAAGCTACTCCCTATGTCAATATTATCAAGCTGGATGGCACTACTTACGTACTTTTTGAAAAGAATGTGATGCTCTTACTCAAAACCTCTTTATCGCCGAGCCCCACGAATGAGATGCACCACATGCTTGCTTTGCAACGATGGACTGCAGACACTCAGAACTTCATCATCACAAGTTCGTAAGAATGACACCAAGTACATGCTCACTGAAGCTAAAATGAAAAACTTTCAGTGTCGTCAAGGATAAAATCAGATCATTCCAAGTCACTTTCTTATCAAGCAGTAGTGAAGTAGTGCACTAAATGGCTCAACATCAATCATGTCGACTTTTTTGGTCTGACATCAAGACCATTTGCTTAAACCTGCACAAAAAAAATGAAGATGTAACACATCTACAGTGTTGATCGGATGAAGCTTCTCAGTTATATGCGGATTGATGCCAACTACGTGAAACTTCAATCTGGCGATAAGTGTTGGTACCAAACGCACGATACTTCAATTTGACATGATCAACATTGGGAGAAACAAATACTTTTGAAATCACGAGAATTAAAACACATTCATGAGTAATCCCTATAATAATTTAGGGATTGTTTAATAAGAGAGATAAAAATAATTAATTTTGAAATTAATTTAAAAGAGAAATTTATCCTATTTTGGCGGGGCAAAATGCATGAGACAACTAATTTCGAGATTATAGTGTTTTTCTTATCACTTCTTGAAGGTGGGGTAAGTAATTCGAATAGCTGATTTCGAAATTAATAATTTTGAGATAACTTGTTTTTCCACCAAAACAACCCCTTAGTATATATTCGCCTGAAAAAATAATTTTAAAAGTAATAAAACTATGAAATTGCAGGTGTGGACACATAAAATTTATTAGATCAATTCATATAAAATTTAAATTCAATCCATATTTTATTGAGTTTAAACTTATTTTGGGCTTAAAAAAATAATAAGCCTATTGTATTCCTCGTCAAGGTTCATCTCACCTTGAAGCCCAAACTCATCAAGTGACGTGGCATCCTAGACAAATCTAAGACCAATGAGACGCCGCCACATGTACAAATGATGTGGAAATCTCATTCAAATTCAACAACCAGTCAAAAGGCGCCAAGTGGCAAAGTGACATGTTTCGGCCAATCACAAGCACTACTAGACCTACCCCTACAACTATAAATAGGGGAGTAATATAACATTCTAAAGGGAATAACAGATAAAGGAGGGCATTTTGCAAGCATTGGAGGAAACTCGACTAGACGAAGTGCTGTCAGACAATTCATGGAGATCTAAACACATTTCTAGGAGGCTCAAATCATCCTACATTCAAGAATCACGCTGCCAAGGCCCTCGAATCACGGAAAAACTTAGGAGATCCAAACACATTTCTAGGAGGCTCAAATCATCCTACATTTGAGAATCACGCTGCAAAGGCTCTCGAATCACGAAAAAAATTAGGAGAGAAGAATTGAGAGAATGACAGAATTATACTTGCAAAATTCATTTATATAAAATTATTCTTTCTGTTTATTTTATTTTTGATTGTAGTTAATTTTCAGCCACCAACGAAAAATTATTGCGAACAGTAGGTCAATTGAAATTCTTTAATTAAATTTTGACAAATTTATGTACTAATACTTTCAAACGAACTTAGATAATTATGAATTCATTTTTTTTAATTTTGATATATCAAAAGAAGACATAAGTTATGATTAAACTTCGAAAAATAAAACTTACCAAAAGTGCTTCGAATTATAATAAAACTTACATTTTATCCTCGTTCAATTTCATATGTTTATGACGCGAGTTAGGATGACCATCTTCCATTCTTCATAATTATCTAATTTATGGACATAATTTATTAAGTGTAGTCAAAAGAAAAAAAAAACAAACCACTATTTTTACAGTAATTCCTTTTTTTACGGGGAACATAACACAAGTAATCAAAATAGGGCGTTGACCCGTTTGAATAGTTTACGGGTTTTCCCTTTTGTTTGTAAACCTAAACCCCTGCAATTGACTAAACCCCTGGGCGAATTTCGATTGATTTTGTTTGGACGAAAGCCAATCAAGCTGTAAGTTTACCTCAATTTTCGATACTCAAACCATCAATCGCCTTTTCATTTTGTTTACGTAGTGTTTGTTGAAACCGGAAAATTGAGAGTTTTTTTTAATTTTCTCCTCTTAGTTATGTTATGTTATATACTAAGTAGGTAGTAGTAAAAGAGAATACTAAAGCATTGGATGGGAGAAAATAATATGGGTATCTGTGCGGAGGACATGATCCTTGATACAAAGGCGTGGTGGACGTGAATTACGATAGAGGGTTAGTGGATGGGAGTGCATCCGTAGTAATAGAGAGGAGTGCGTTGTTTGTATCTGTGTCTGTAGTTTCGTGTAGTTTCATGTTTGTAGTGTTCTGGGGATGTTTGTGATCTCGAATACATAATTTATAGCATTACTCTGACCATGTCTTATTTCTTTTATCATCTAGCAGTGTGTGATCCCATTTTTTTTTTTTTTTTTTAATGTTTTTTGTGGTTATACTATTATCTGTCTTGAGCCGCGTCTATCGAAAACAGCCTCCACCCCCAAAGTGGGAATACACTAGGTGTGTTGTTGTTGTTGGATGGGAGAAAACATTACATCCCTGATTAGTTAAGCGTATTTGAATTGTTAATGAGTGTCACTGTTGTGTAGCATCTATTTAACATCCCAAAATATAACATATATATTGGGTGTAATGCCTGTTCTACGGAGTTAAGTGTATTTGAATTGTTATAACTCGTTAAAATACGCACCATTCTTCAATAGACTGTGAGGTAGAGACAAAGGTCAAAATGTGATATATTTTAACTCACAAGTCTGATTTTGTTTAAGATTAATCAAATCATAAATGAATGCTGAAGTCTATATTTCCCTCTTTTAATAGATGGAGCAACATGTATCTTCTCTTGTGTTCAATGGTTCTATAATAGAAGCCATCACTGAAGCCAAGCGGCAGAAGAAGCTTTTTGTAGTTTTTGTTTCAGGTAAATGGTTTCTAATTTTCTCAATTTTATTTATGCTATAATTTCCATTAATGTGTCCTAAATGAACCTGATGTAAGATAGATTTGGGTGATGTTGCACCAAGGTTAATAACATAGAATGGCAGTAGGTTCTCACGTAGCTCGGCTGGACTTGGGGGTAACTGAGAGTGGTTAGATTCAAGAGGTGTGTTCTTGACTGACCTGGGGAAGCATATTCTCCCGCTCAATCAAAAAAAGAAGCGTATTATTACAACTTAGACCGTTCACCCGGAACAATATGTATTGTATATATTATATGCTGGTAGAAGGATAGAAGAAATTCAGTTGGGATAGGTTGCTTTAGTTACACCCTCTAAAGACATCACTGAAGCCTTTTCTTAATTTTGAAAGGATTTCTTCAGTATGCACACACACACACACAAAAAAAAGGCAGCCTGTTGCACAATACATCCCACATTAGTAGGGTTTGGGGAAGGGTTGCAAATTTGATTTTGCAAGAATCATCATAAGAATTTAGTAACTAATTTGTCCTTTCCTGTTTTTCTGCTCTATCCTCAGCATATGTTTCTGCAAATATTTTTGTATTTCTTACTTTACCGTTTTTCTTTATGCTTTTCTTGTTTCATGAGGGAGGGGAATTGGGCATATGAGAGATCACGTTGATGCTTAGGAAATGGAGGAGTATTTAGACTTGTCATCCTAATTGTATTTCTTTCAAATTTGTGTCCTAGGTTGCAATATGGAATCAAACCAATTGGAAACATCAATTTGGCTGGATCCAAGAGTAGGTTTATCCTTACATGTCCTTGAATGTTATTCTCTCCATCCCAATTTATGTGGCGACATTGACTTGGCACAAAGTTTAAGAAAAAGGGGAAAACTTTTGAAATTTGTGGTCTAAAATACTCCTTGTGTGGCTATAAATCACTTCATTAAGGGTAAAAGAGGAATTTTAAAGTCAAACTGTTTCTAAGTATAGAAAGGTACATTCTTTTTGGTACGGACTTAAAAAGGATGCGTGCTACATAAATTGGGATGGTGGAAGTATTAGGTTTGATGTTTTCGGCTCTTTGGTAGTGAGTTCACTTTCTCATCTTTCTTCTAACTGCTCAGGTTGCTGATTCTATATCAAAGTACTGCATTTTGTTGCACATCGTGGAAGGAAGTACTGATGCCACAAACTTCTCAGCATTGTGTATCCTTTACCCTGTAGCATAACACCCCCCTCCCCCCTCGCCCTGCTTCAATCCTTGCTAGACTCTATTCCTCGTCTTATTTCTTTTGTTTTTACTTTTTCTACACATCCCTCTCTCTGTCATTGTAGACACAACTCTATGAAGAACATCAAGGAACGGTTACTTTTATTCTGTTTTTTGGTGCAAACAGAATTTCATTAGTGAAGCTGAAGAAGTGATTGACTTGATAGGATCTCTCTCGGAATGGACAACACATAATTTTGCTCTTGTCCTGTAAATAATTTTGATTACACCTCTTAATAGTACAATTATCCATTCTAAAAGAGAAACAATTGATGCAAGAACATTGAAAGAGCAATTGATGATTTGTATTCTAAAGCATTTTGATAATTCTTTCTCCTGTGTGCTAACTTGGGTGGGCATTTTGCATGAGGCCTGGTAGATAAAACTTCAGGTGAATGAATGTAGAAGTTATTCCTGTAACAGGGCATAATGGACTTCTCTATCTATTTACCTTATTTTTGTATTTATATTCAAATGCATCTGTGTCCAGTGTGGAATGATTTTTAGTTTCCAGGGACTAGTTTAAATTCTTCAGTTGGACTTTCAGCATTCAAACTTCTAAGGGGAGAAGTAGAAAAAATGTTGAAGCATGCTGTGTTTCCAAAGTGCAAGTACTGCAACATGTATTAGGAATGCTCCTCTCTTGATAAATGTAAAACCTGCTTTAGTATGAAAGCTGAGGAGTTCAATAGTTACTGAGGTCTACTATGGGAATTTTTCCGAAGCTATTCAAAACTTTGTGAATTCTTTCTTCGTTCATGAGTCCTTAAATTGGGAAATCTTGCCGTCAATTTCATGTTGTCGATATGCACTTTTCATGTAGATATACCCTTACATGAGCTACATAGATCCACAGAAGGCTGCCCCTTGTATTACAGCTATTGGATATAATGGTGTTCAACTATGGCAACATGGTATGATCAGCTTAATCTAATCTTTGGTAATAAAAAAAGCATGGTATGATTAGTTGTTTGAGATGTAACTGAGTTGTTGCATCTCTTTCTTGTTTCTTAATTATGTATCTAATTTGCAGGGGGTTTTGTTTCTGTTGATAATCTTGCATCTAGTCTTGAGAAGGCGTGGTTAAGTCTTCATGTTCAGGTATGTCTGATGCATGTTCTCCATGGAATTTTATTTCAGTGCCGGAGATATGATTGATTTTCCTGATTTTGTTCCCAGTAGTCGCGACGGATAGTTTTGGTAGGAAGACTACTAGCTTTATGCTGAGCAAATTGCAGGGGATCACTTGTTTTGAGCTGTTCTTTTAGACTATTTAGACCACTCTAGACTCTGCATTGCGATTGTGAGAAACTGATAGAATTGTGACTTGCGTCAGATTACAACATACCGAGTGTAGTCCCACAAGTGAGGTTTGGGGAGGATGAGATTACACAGACCTTATCCCTACCTTTGCGGGGTAGAGAGACTCTTTCTGATAAACCCTCAGCTCAAAAGGGAAATACATCCTCCACAGCTGTGGAGGATATATATTTGTATCCAAGGGTGTGGCCTAGTGGTTCAATGAAGTTGGGATGAGCCCATGAGGTCTCAGGTTCAATTCCCAGCAGAGATAAACACTAGGTGTTTTCTTCCCATTTGTTTTAGCCTTGGTGGACAGGGTTACGTGGTACCTGTTGCGAGGGGAGGTGGCAGGTATCCCGTGGATTTAGTCGAGGTGCTCGAAGCTGGCCCGGACACCACGGTTATCCAAAAAAAAAAGGGGAGATAGCTAAAGCAGGGTTCTAAGAAAATTATGGCAACAAAATATCAAGATACAAAGCAAATGAAGCAACATATACTAGACCACTTGTAGAATAGAAACTACGCGATTACTAAATATTACTGCTATTAAGGCTGCAAGAAGATGGGGCTATACCACAGCCTCCCCCCTCCTTTAAAGGGCGACAACATTGGACTATCTACTAGAGAAAAAAGATCCGCTTTAAATGGTATAGGTAAAGAAAATTTCGTGCGCCAACCAGAGTGGATTCTATATGTGAAAGTTCTTTTACCGCTCTGCATATTATTTTGTTGCTGCTTTTTTTCATTGTATGCCCAGTGACGACATTAAAGTCTCCATAAAATACCGAATATTCACCAGATCCTTACCTCCTCTAACAACAACCACCTCATCCCAGATGTCCAAAAAATTTCAGGGACAATCTAGTTGGACAAAGTAATGCGTTGAAGCATATAAATGAAATTTTCAGCAACTAGTTGGTCAAAGTAAATGTGTTGAATAACAAGAGTAATATTGTTCTTATTAACATTCTTTTCTTTTGTAGGCAAAGTTATTCCCATCTCATGGGTAAATTATTTGTTTCATAATGAAGTAAGGTTGTGGGTTCAAGTTACCGAGGAAGCAAATTACCTTGTTAAAAAAAGTCATGTGCATCATATGAAGTAATAGTAGCATATAGAGTAGGCAGTATGGCTTGTGGCCACCATGGAAGTCGAGAGTCTAGAGTTGATTTATTCTACAACTTTGGTTGCACCTTGGTCCTTCACGAGGCTTTCAATAGATAATTATTTTGTGTCTATTTTAGTTACAATTTCAATTAACAAATACTCTTCACTCCAAGAGCTTCAGTTTGTACATTTTTTTACCATCCATGTGCCACACTGTATAGCCTTATAACTGTGGCCAAATCAAGTCATTTCCTTGATTCAAAACCCACAAAGCTCTTGTCCACCAATCAAGTATTGCAATATAACAGAACTTTCTGTAACGGTTGAATTTTCTTGAAAGATAATTTCCCTCCTTTACTTATAGCTTTCTTCAATCAGCTACAAAGACATCTAAAACCAGCCTCTATATTGCTACTTTTCTCCCTGCTAAACCAAAAGCAAATAAACCCCCATCACTGTCTTACCACAGTATTCCTGTATCTCTTGTTTATCCTTGTCCCATTTGCTGCTGTAATTGGTTTGACATATCAGGTCAACCATTGTTGGCAAGATGGAGATACTCTTGCCTAAGTTTCTCTGTGCCATTTTTCACTACTCTGCCCAGTAATCTGAAGAAAATGTGAAGGTTGGATGTTTTTTTGCCAGCAGTTCATTTTTACATCGCATTACTTCATAAACCTTGTATTAGCATAATATATTCAATATGAGGCTGAAATAATCCGTTCAGATATGGGTTTAAGCTCATGGATTTGCTGTTTAGTATGTTAAGAAGCACTGTTTATTATTTTGGGCTGATTCACTTAGTTTATTGTGTTGGTCCTTGAATTGTTTCACTCTCACCCTTGGTTCTTTGTATCAATTATTTATGTTTAACTGCAGGAGACCACGGCCACTTTCTTGACTGCTGCACTTGCTTCGAAGAAAGGGCTAGTATCTGGAACTTCTTCTGTAACATCTGAAGTAGGGAGTTCTTCAAGTGCTCAAGTTTCACCAGCTCAGGCGGGGACACAGATACAATCTCCAATGGCTATACCGTCTAACAACTCTCAGATAGTAGAGGGAGAGGACCGTGGACATGCTGTTACAGTAAATCCCATTTACTGATATTCAGACCTTTGTTCGCTCTTGTCCAGCATAATATTTAAATTTAACTACTTTGCAGGAGATAGACTCCTCGGTGATTGACATGGCTTCTCCTGGATTAGCAAATGCTTTGGGATCTAGTATTGGTGAATTCAACGAGTCTACCACTGTGAACGCAACAGAAGAAAAGCCACTTGTTCTTGTAGAGGTGGATTCAACCAAGGGTAAAGATGAATGTTCAATGTCAAAAGAGAATCCTGATTTGTGTGATCAACAGTTGGACCCTAAAGATGAAGCTTCTGGAGAGATTGCCAATAAAGCAAGGAAGGTTCCTGAGATAAATATAGTTGAAGACTCAGCTGCTGAGAAAGCTGATTTTTCAGATGCTTCGTCGAATACATTTCACGATGTTTATTTAAACATTAGATTACCTGACGGTTCGAGTTTACAAGTGAAATTTCTCGTTATGGATACTTTAAGGATGGTCAAGCACTATGTTGATGAAAACCAAACGAGCAGCATTGGTTATTATGATCTAGCAGTTCCTTATCCTCGTAAGGTTTTCGGTGATGAAGGTAATAGAGTATTCGTTTGTCTTTCTTGTTATGATCCTTATCCTTTTTGTCCTTGTTTTGGGTGGCAATACATCCTCCACAGCTGCCTCAAGACAAGGGAATGCAACTAAACAATTTGAAACTTTGAGTTGTTGCTGCAGGGGTGGAGCCAGGTTGGGCCGAACCCCCTTTGGTGGAAAATTACATCGTTCATGCGTGGTTAAAATTATTTTTTATGTATATATAGTATATTGAGATTTTACTGGGTATGTTGTTGTATTTATAGTAGATGTTGAATCTCCGTTGGCTTCTTCGGGTGTTTACTTCTTCATATTTTGAACCCCCTTAGTGGAAATTCTGGCTCCGCCACTGGCTGGTGCATCAATGTTCCACTTTTTATATTTGGCAGAGACTTTCTCCTTTGGTCAACATACATCTTAAGATTTCCAAATGTTAGTTTACAGTAGTTGGGAAATGTGCCAGAAGATGTGGTTTTGCCCGAATAGTTTTGTTGTTTGGCTACAAATAGTCTTGTTTTGATTTTTATCCAATAGTGCGATTTCAAATTCTTACAACGAGTCTCAACTAGTCTCTAGTGAAGTCTTGATTGAGCAATAAATGTTTTAACGATAGGAAAGAAAACATACTTCATGTTAAATCTAAATATTTGAAAAGTCTCAATTTATGCTGTCAGAAGAATATTATCTGGTATGAACTCTATGTTAGATCTTTTGTATTCCTTCAACATGTAGGGAAATTTTCTAGTTTGTATTCTTTCTTGTACCGTCTTGGTACTCTTTAATGAGATCTATTACCTTTTTCATCAAAAAAGTGTATATCTGTTACTACTAGTTCATATATTCCACATGCTAGCTGCTATAGCATCTTCTTTAGAACCTTTGCATGGTTTTGTTGGATTCCAGCATATGATCCATGTACCGCTGTCAAACATAGTTTTTTATGGTGCTTGCTGCTATTAATACCATTTTCTTACCTCATCCTTTAGAGAGAGCAATTAAATTACTATTTTGCCTAACAAATATCTTTTTTTCTTAAACATGTCAACAGATCTAGATAGAACATTGTCAGATTTGGGTTTACACAATAGGCAAGCACTGATAATCGTTCCTCGTAACAAAGTGAATGTTACATCATTGCATGGTCAAAACAATTCCGCTGAGAGTAACCATACGGCAATTGAAGGCGATGCAGGCTATTTTGCTATGATCAGAAAATTCTTTTCATATATAAATCCTTTATCTTATCTTGGTGGAAGTTCTAACACATCAAACACTGCTCAGCATTCTCAAGATAGCATATGGCAATACGGTAATTTCCTTTCTTTCTTCTTGACCTCCGTGACAGCTTTCACTGCTAGAGAACTAAAAATTAAGGATGTGTTCAGCCGATTGTATCACTTGCACTTTCTTAGATCAGCTTTTCTATTGCTTCAATATTTTTTATAAGAATTGCATTAACAGACCTTTCATTACACCATCATATTTTGGTAATACAACAGTATAAGTTCCAAACATGTAGGGGTTGTCTATATGAATCATTGCTAGCTAGTTTTCTCCATTTAAATTCATCCAAGGCCAAGATCATGCAAAATTAAAATAAAAACACGAGAAGTTCTTTTTATTTTCTCTAGTATTATCTGAAAACAACTTTTTCCCGATTTTGTGCCAGACTTTTGACTTTGTCAGGTGTACGTGCTTCCTCCATGTGCTAATATTGTACTATACAAGAGAATGTTTACAAATTAAATAAAATGGTTTGTAGCTGAGCTTTTCGAGATCCACTTCAGGTTTCTGGAACTAAGTTTTTTGGGGCTTTATTATTATGATGCAAAATGTTCTGTTTATAAATGGATGAGATCAGGGGCGGAACCAGGTAGGAGGAAATTGAACCCATTTCATTGAAAAACTATAGAAGCCAAATAAAGTGAAAACAAATTTTTATGCTATACATGTATTGTTGAATACCCCTGACATAAGGAGATTTCTGTGAAGTGGCAAAGACGTTCAAAAAGTGCTTTTGGTCACATGTTCAAATCTTAGGCATGACATTCTATTTTCTTTAACCTTTTTATAAATTTTGGGTTCGTCGTTGGATAAGATGCTGATATATTCATGTGTTGACTGCTAGTCTGTCATGTTAATATATTTTTGCTTAGATCTGGATAATTTGGTAGTGTTCTCACTTCATTGCCTTTGACATATAGGTCCAAACCCCACACCTCAAAATAATCAGACCTTGGAACGTAAGCCATTTCAAACCCCCACAACTACCACAACCAATAACAGAGGTAGAAAGCCAGCTTCATCTCGCTTTGGGAGCAACATCCACACACTGAAACATGATGAAGATGAGAAGCAGTTTGGTGACAAAAACACGTTCTGGAATGGTAATTCTACTCAGTTCGGTGGAGATGACAATAGTAAATAAGATTCCATTGCACTTTCTTGTATATTGACGGGTCTATAAATAGCGTAGTGGCCACAGTGGTGTATATTCTTCGCGGTGATTGTTTTAATAAGTTTTGGATTGAAGGCTGTTCCTTCAATATTTACAATGACTGGCTTAGCGTAAACTGCGGTTGCAAGAGTCCTTTTGGAAGGTAAGTTTAGTATCTGTAAACTCCGTGATGCATTTTATGGTCAGTGAAACTGTTGCAGGTGATGTGTCTGATCGCAAAAATGATTTCTGTGCAACACGAGAGTTAGAAAAGCCATCTGCATGTTTTAGTTGATTAATTCCTGTGTTTGACTGGCATGTTTTGGGTATTCGCCAACAAAACTTACCGCGTTGGATAAGAGTTGTTGACACTACCACGTGTGCGACTTATGGAAATATTAGAGGTAAAATTTAGCTCAAAGACTATAAACACAACTTATGCTCCATAGACAATACTATACATGATACAAGGGGATTACTAAACCAATCGATTGGATGAGAGACCATAACTAATATATATAGCGGCAATGCGTTATAAGTTTGTACATTCCGAGTAGAGCTTGTCAAAATGATCCCAAAAACAAATGATCCGTCCAAAATTTTACGGGTTAGGCTTTTTTAAAATGATCACCAACTTCAACCTGCTTCGCTGTCTTTGCTAATAATTACTCCTATCTTCTTGCTAAAGATGAGATGTCTTTTATACTTTATAGTAAAGTTAATTTAAAGTTACGTTCGGATCAGGATTGAGATCGAAATCGTGGTTGGGATCGAGAGTTGAATCTTAAATCAAGGTCAGGGTCTAGGGGTTGGATATTGGGTTGAGAGTATGGATCAGAATCGGGTCTTGGCTCAGGGTTGGAAGTCGAGAGTCGAGTCGAGTCTTGTATTACGTCAAGAGTCGGGTCTTGGGTCAGGTTTGGAGGTTGAGAGTCGAGTCAAGTCTCGATGGAAGTTGTTTCTCTTAAATTGGAGAAAAATATTTTTAAGATATTTAACTCAATCAAACATGAAAAAAATGAAAAATATTTTCATTCATACCAAACGCACCCTATGAGATTATTAAAATCTTTCCTATTGTGAATTACATCCAAGTATATATGTCTTTCTTTCGTCTCTAGATTGAACCGATCAAATTAGGTTTGGTCATGACCCAACCCATTTTCAGTCGGGTTGGACCAAGAGTGTTCACTGTGTGTAAACTTAAAGGACCAAAATAGACTTTGAGGATAGATAGGGGTAGTATTCTGTTTATTTTTCTGAAAGAAGTTAGTAGGTTGGCGGCGTTGCTATGGAGTATATATATATATATATATAGATAACCCATGAAAATGCCAAAACCCCAAACGCTCCAATTTACTTTTACCGCTTTTTCTCTCTCGAATTCCAATCATAATACATCATGGCCGACGGTTTCGATTCTGATGCTGTTGAGTTGTCCAACGCCAAAGCAGCTCCAACCGATTCCGTAAAGATGAAAGATGATGAGATAAGCTCAATCTCTAAGAAGCTCAATGTTACTGCTCATGATGAATCCGAAGAGAATAATGGGTGTGTGAGTAGGTGTTCCCTCAAGATTCAAGTAGTTGATGATACTGCTATGATTGATATTTCTCAACTTGGAAACAACAACAACCCTGCTTCTGCTTTTCATGATGCCAAATCTGCTTTAACGAGGAGGAGAAGAAGAAATACCAAGAAAAAGAATATGCCAAATCATCATCATCAAGTGGAAAATGGAAAAATGGTTGCCAATTCTGACAAGAAAAGGGTTTATTCAAGAAAGGAGCTGGAGAATTTGAGGTTTGTTGGAATGGAACAACAGAAGAAAATGTGGGTTGAAGTCTACTGTGGTCTTTCTCATACCGTGCGAAAGGAGTATGATGCCCTCCGCCGACACCTTGGAAAAGAAAATGCCCCTCTCAATTCTGGTGCGTCAATTTTCTACTTTCTTCAATTGTGTTTCTTGATAGTATAATTTAGTACTATATGATGCCTGATAGAAATAGTTATCTTGTCAACTTTAGCTAGTCCAATCTTTGTCAAATAGTGTTCATTATCTGTCAGCATGTGCTTCCTCTTTAATGGATTGTATCTTTTCTTTCTCTCTTTTTCATTTTTGATCCAGTTTTTAAATAGGAAAATTATATACTCCTATAAGAAATAAATTGTATCATATGGTGATACAGGATTCATGAAAAAATATGAGAAAATGCAAACCCAAATTGTATCAAGTTGCAATACTGGAAGAATTATACAGTATTATCTTTTGTCCAAGATAATAGGAAATCTTCTTTGTATACATTAAATATCTTCTTACACTTTGTTGATTTGCTTTTATTCAAATTTTGATCTTTCATTAACTGGACCTGTAAAAGATTACTTAGGGGTGTGCTTTTTGGCCTGTTATGCAGTGAGCTCTTTAGAGTTTCTAGGTAATCGTAATACTAAAAAAGATTAAGAAAATCAGTACATCCATGTATTCCATTGTAGTTTGGAGGGTGCACTGTTTCGCAGTTAGTTGTGTGAAGTGCACAAGCAATTAATTGGAGTTTTGTTTTTGAAGGGGAAGGAATTTTAGAACATTTGAAGGCAAATTTGAAAATGTAATAAGCGTAGGTGCATACTTTTGGGTAGCTTTTTGGTGCAAGATGGAAATTGTAAATGAAGTTGAAGCCATACTTGATTTCATCGGCAAACTGCAACATGTAAATCCTTGGCGTATTTTGCACCAGCATTTTTTTAAAATCATCTAAAAATGCTATACTTGGTCGTGGTTGATGCTTGACTTCTTTATATAAATATATATATATATATATATATATAGAGAGAGAGAGAGAGAGAGAGAGAGAGAAAGAGAGAGAGAGAGAGAGAGAGACACCCACCCACATACTTTGTTGCATATTAGTAGCGATATCTCACTCTCTCTGTCTGCTGAACATATAAGCCTGTGTGCAAAGTGAATATTAGTTTTAGAAGCCATCTGATCTTCACCTTTAAAATTGTTAGTTGCTCCTTAATTAAGGTCATGGTTTTATCTTTTCTGTCATTCCACGCTGGCACTATTACTGGATATATTAAGAATGCCAGAGAATAAAATGTAATTTCTCAAATGCCTTTCTTTACATTAAGTTTTGTTTAACACTTTGGGTGAAAGAGGATTCAAAGAGTGGTTCATTCACCCCAAAAAGGGAGGAGAAAAGGACACAGCTTGTTCAGCTGAGAATTGTGATCCAACCACATTCTCTATCACTAACTTACCCCATTTTCAGGAAGATGCAAGCTTAAATGTAACCTGGGTGATATTGTAGATTATATACTCTTGACATCATGATATGCTACACCTTTCATGTCAAAAATTTTACTCTATTTCTTGCCTTTTTGTATTGTTTGCTTCTCCACACATTCTGTTGTGGTTGTGTCAATTTGATGGGTTCCTAAGTTTCTGTTGGCACAGGTGTTTTGGCAGCAAAAGAACGAGGAAAACATATGAAAGTTTATACACAAAGAGGCATGACATATATGAATCTGCAGAACACTTTGTGTTTACCTGGCCATTAGGTCTTTAGTACTGTACCCAGTTCGAGATAAAGGGTTGAAGGAAAAAGCATTTCTAACCATTGTCCAATACCTCTGCTGTACAAAAAAGTGTTTGAGATGAGCATTGATTTCTTATTTGCTCATATCTTACCACAGTGATGAATCTGGTTGTAGATAGATAACTCTTGTAAATGGATCACTAATACAGTGGTAGATAGAGTGATGTTGTGTTTAGAGAAGTGTTTGGATGAGCATTGATTTCTTATTTTCTGTGGTTGCCACTGATGAATCTGATTGTAGATAGCTAGCTCTTGTAAATGTATCACTGATACAGTGCTAGATAGACTTACGATGTGTTTACCTGTATCGTTCATGTAAGTGGAATGAAGTACACTGGAAAATAGACTGCTGATATAAATGTATGGTCTACTTGTGTTGTAAAGTGACTGATTGATGAATTTCATTTGCATTTGAATTGAATAAACCTCTCAATCTGAAATTTGCTTGAGGATGATATATTAGTTGCTTTTGTGGATTTTCTCCGATATCTGTATTGGAAGTAGCTGTGTGTGTGTGTGAGTAATATTTATGCCTTTCAGGTAATGACCATTCAGAGCACTTGTATGATCAAGAAGGGAATATAGATACTAGAAATTATCCTTTGGCATTTCCTCTTACTGGGGATGATGACATCTCTTATGAGAGAGAAAACAATGTTTATGAAGAAAGTGATGATAGCGATGATGATTATAGTAGCATTCAAAGACCTGCCTTTAGAGTTACAGGAGAGCCTGATTTTGATTCTGGTCCTCCTGAAGATGGGCTTGAGTATCTTAGGCGTGTCAGGTACCATTTTTCTATCCGTGTCTAAAAGAGTTGCTCTAAGCCTATGGTCGAATAATGTTATGGATGTTGCCAAAATAAAAATGAAGGCGTTATAGTAGATCTAAAATGATAGTTGTGTGTGAAGCTTTTGCACAGACCTTGCCCCCTACATTGGCAGGTAGAACCTGAAGCCCCTCTACCTTATCATAAAAAATATAAAGGGATAGCTTGGTATGCCATTAAATAACTAAGCCATACTACTACAACCTCTCCAAGACACTTCCAAACCTTTAGACTACATGCTTTTTAATGCGTATTTCTTTCATGGCATCCCTTACATTTGACGGCTTAATTCTACCAGTGTAGGAGCGAGACTCCAGTAGATTTTTGTTATAACAAGTTACAAATTATGTTCTTGCTCTTATGTGTAGCAGATCAGCTATATTTTAAGAAAATTTTGTGCTTGCTTACATTAATGATGTTTCAGGGTTTCACAATTACTTGTTATGGTCGCAAGAGATGTAAATGATTTTCTATTGCTAAATAAAAAGGGAAGTAAAGGACTTTTTAGTTTTCCCAATGTCCAATTATGAGTTGAATAAGCTAATGTGGAAGCCAATAAACCCTCCACTATCAATTTCATGCCTTCCCATTTTCTAACTGAACAAGCAAAATAGGCATCAACAGTCCTGTAACCGCTCATCTTCCCTCGCCCCCCCCCCCCCCCCCCCCCCCACACACACACACACACAAAAACCCCAACCCCAAAATAAATAAATAAATAAAAAACACTGATGAGCTTGCCTATGACCAGTCTGGTACTTTTCTGATTTCAGCTCTGCTGCCAAATTAATCCTGCATGCTTTCCTCTGCCACAGTAGGAGACATTTTTATTGTCCTGCAGAGAAGACATAGTATTATTATTCGCACCCTCCAACTTTTTTTCCAGTCTTAATTTCTTGGTCACCAGTAATGTACCTGATGTAACAGCTAAGTTGCACAGACTCTTCACTTTCGATGCCGCACTGGTGTCGGATTCTCCGAAAATACACTACTTTTGGAGAATCCGACACACACCTGTTGACATTTTTGAAGAGTCCGAGCAACACAGTGTATTGTACACTTATGCCTGTGCATAATGAACCTCTAATTCAAGTTAAAACTCATGATAGCATTTGTCAGATAAATTTTAAACACATTTGGGACTTGGTGGATTTTTTACGAGTTAGCTAGATGTCGTATTCAAAATTTCCTCATTTTCTGTAACCTGTTCGACTGGCCATGCCATGAAATTTGTGCTGAAATGATATGGATGCCGAATTTGTCCTAGGTGGGAAGCTTTACGGTTGCCCAAAGTGAAGATCGCAGCGGTTCAAGGCAGTAAACTAAACAAAGAACAGACGTCTTACATGCCCCAAATTCCTGATATTGCTAGCTGTCCAGAGCACTTGTTGCCTCTCAAGGAGTGGGAGGAAGCATTTCTTGCTGATTTTTCCGAGCTAAGACTGGTATTTTCTCCTTATTTGCATTGAAGTACTTTTAGAATTGGAGGTGCTATAGCTTGAGTGCTCAAAGTATCCTATTACGAGTTCTGCTCTTTTCCCCTGAAAATATGATCAGAACTTAAAGTTGCATGATGGATGTGAGTTGGTGTCATTACTGGTTACTCATGACCCGAATTTGAGAAGTTTTGAGGCAGGTAGTGCTCGTGATGCTTTACCTATGTTTCTTATGAAGGAATTTGTGTTTTGTTTCAGGCTTTATCACGTTTGGAAGGTAAAACTTCTAGCCAGCTGCATTCTGCTGCCTTTGTTGATCAACAACACCCTTCAGATCAGCTTCCTGAAGACATTGTTTTGGATAAGTTTGATGGTTTGATATCTGGAGAAGACGATTCTTCCCTATCTGATGATCCTGTCCTAGGGAATTCCCTACCAAAGTCATCTCCATTCAATAGTCGTCCTACCTTGTCTGTTATCTTACAAATGGATGCTGTAGCTCGAATTTCAATGTTAAGGAAGCGAATTACAGCTGTGCAAAGCATGGGCACTCTTCCAAGGGACGACTGCTTGTGGCTGTTTGCTCTGTGCGCTGCAGTTGATGCCCCTGTCGATGCCGATACATGTGCAGCGCTACGGTCATTACTCCGAAAATGTGCAAGCTTGAGAGCTAACAAGTCCGAACTCGATGATGAAGTTATTATGCTTAATATGTTGGTCACAATATCTGGCAGATACTTTGGACAGTCCGAACAATGAAAATCTTTCTACTTCATCAAAGAGCCTTGGTTTTTGTGGACTTGAACAAAATGTGTACTCTCCTCCAATCCAATTTTATTTATTTTATCACTTGTGTTCCCGTGATAATTTATACTCGAAAAATAGAGTTAGTTGTATGTTGTATTCATATTTATGCTAACTCGTGTACTGACTCCGCGATTCCATCTTTATGTAGAGTAACGCGCCCCGCATGTACTCTAATCTTACTCTGACGGGTTGTTTGGTTGAAAAACAAGTTATCTCGGGATTAGAAAGAACTTACTGTTCTTGCAATGAGTTATCTCATGCATTTTGTCCCAATCAAACATGGGTTAAGCTTCTCTTTTAAATTGATCCCGGGATTAGTTATCCTTATTCTTCCTTCCTACCAAACGATCGATGAGCTTGTTTAAGATCACACCAGTGTTGGATTCTTAAAAAATATACTACTTTTGACGGATCCTGCAGGCTACATAGAATTAGACTAATTGACAATATGATGTTGCTCAAAGTGGGTTCGAAATTTAGAGGGAGCGGTATACGAGTTGGGTTAGATGGATTTTTAATACTGGATGGGTCGGATTTTCACAAGAACTGGGTTGGGCTGAAATTTAAATAGAAAATAAATTCTTATCTTGACATAGATGTATCTATGTAGGTGATAACGAAAAATAAAGGGTAAAACAGAGGCAAATGTAACCCTTTTTCCCTATTATAAAATAAATTAGTATACTACATATACCCAATTGTAAATTTGTAAGTACTACATATAAATTGCCCCAAATGCAGTTGTACGCGTTACTTTTAATCTACACAAATTCTTTGCTCTCTCATTGCTTTTGCTTACCTGTTCTTCCCCTTTAATCGAACCACCAAAGAAAACCCCAAATACATAAATAAATTAATTTATTCAAAAAAATTAATCAAAAACCCACAAAGCCGTTTGCTTCTGTTGTGTGTCGAAGAAGAAAAAGGACCAGGTAAAGTAATTATAACAAAAAGAATATACTAATATTATATCTAAAGAAAAAAAACTTTATGAATTTCGGTTGCTTTTCCTTTTCCTTTTCCTTTTATTTAGGATTATGATATATATATATATATATATTCTGAATGAGTTGTGTTTTTCTCATTTTCCAATTGCTTTTGGATCTGGGGTTTTCAAGATTTTGGTTTTGGTTAATTATATTTGTTCATTATTGGATTTGCAATGGATGACAATTTCCATAGGCAAGGATTAGGGGTAAGATTTTTGAGCTACTTTTTTCGACATAATTATTTGGATTCGGAAATAATGTTGAATTTGTTTGGATAGGGTATCATATTTATTTGGATTAGGAAATAATGTTGAATTTGTTTGGATAGGGTATCATAGTTTTTTATGGATTTGCAATCAGTTCTGTGTCTTTTTCTCTCCTTGTGCTGAGATGTTTAGGTACTTCTGTACAAGGAAATATTATTAACATGTGTTTCTGCTCTTTTTGGCTGAGAAAATATGTTTTCTTGTTGCTGGTTCTGGTTCCATTTGTTATTGGCAAAAGTGTATATTTTTAGAGCAAGAATGCTGTCTGTTTAGCCATTGAAATGAACATCATTCAACTTTATCTTTGATCATAACTGTTTATGGTTTTGGTAATTTAAAGAGCTGGTTTGCAGTTTCCATGTGGAAATATCTTGGAATCAATTGCTAAGGCATGCATGCTTTGATAACACTGTATTACTACTGGTCTATTCCGATGTTTGACTTACTTCGCAGGCACATGCACCTCCTGGTTATTTTGTACGCTTGGAGAACGGAAGGACTAAAGACGATCTTTATTTGAGTAAGAGAGTAAGGATGAGAAGGTGGTTCTGTTGCACCTGCAAAGCAGAGGAGTCTGACCCATCACATGAAAACGAGCTCCACAAAAGCCCTAAGAACACTGCTGATGGTATGTTAATCTTTTCTGTGCTTATGCTACATCAGACAAAACAGAAATTTGTCTCCTTTTCTTGTCTATAATGGTCTTTTGGCTCATTAGTCCCATTAGATATTGCTAATAGTTGTAATCGTAAGCTAACTATCTGCCTTTTGGGTACTAGAGGATAATTTGCAATACTTTGGAGATTCAGTTAGTCCTATGATTATCCCATGTCGTTATTCTCTTATCAGTGTCCTTATTAGTACTAAAAGCAGTATTTTACGGGGATGTGTTCTCTGCAATGATGATTCCCATTTATTGGTCAGTCTCTTTATATATCCAGTCTTCTGTTATAAGTTCTTTCCTAGCCATT
Source organism: Capsicum annuum (assembly GCF_002878395.1). NCBI lineage: Eukaryota > Viridiplantae > Streptophyta > Magnoliopsida > Solanales > Solanaceae > Capsicum > Capsicum annuum. The sequence goes on along the minus strand of NC_061113.1, from coordinate 105,161 downwards.
ATGTGCTGTAGTGGGAGTATAAATTTTCAATTTTATAATAATAACAAGGTATTAATATAAATTCAGTACCAAGCTGGCACCGAGTCAAAGAACGACAAAGCTAGATAGGAATCCTTTTAAAGCTATAAGATGGTGAAGCTTGTGACTTAAGTCAACGACTCTTCATGTTTTAGTTCCCAAGATATCTCACTCGATAGTGAATCTTGTGATGGAAAGTTCGAGGGCATAAGAAGTTACAAACATGGAGAAGATGGAAGCTTCCATCCACTGAAGTTGAGGACGAAAATGGAAAAGACATTAATTATGGCGTTTTTGATTGTGAGATTACTAAGACTTATGAATGAAAGTTTTCACGCATGCGAGTGTTCTCTTTGGTCCTACAAGTTGAGCTTCCAAAAAGGGTGCTTGCAGGTGTAGCTCAATGAAATGTGGTTTCAATTCCCATTATGCCTCATCCTTGTAGGTGGCTTCCCTCATCCTCCACTTTCATTTCTTGTTAAGCTTCCTCCATTTGTGGGATTAACTGATTGGATACAGAGACCTATAAAGGCAAGTCTCATCCCATGGGCACACCTTGACCATGAAAAGCAGAGAAATGGATCACGCCTAAAAGCTTCCATTTCTATTAAATATGATACCGCATCTGATTTAATTGAACTCATGGATCCAATTGCCAAGGAAAGGCCTAATGCTTATGATGAGTATTGGTAGTCATCTCGGACAGTGAAAGCAATTTTTTAGAAAGTAACATAGATTGCTAATGTGAAAACAACCATTTTTTTTTCCTGATGATTACAGCCACATTGAAAGTAAATCCCAATGGACTCTCCACAAGATATTTTGATGCTTCCCGGTATGAAGAGGGATGTACAATTTAATAGCGAATTAAAACACACCGAAGCAATATGGGTCAGATAATAGAAGTGAAAGAATATCCATTTGAAGTTCATGGAGAATCCAATAAACCTTAAATCTTTATGCTGGAGTGTGTAGGGTATTTATGGTAGAGATAAGAGTAAAAGGGAAGACCAGTGCTGAGTGCATAAAACATCCCGTGTTAGTATGGTTCGAGGAAGGGCCGTACCCTAAGAGGTGTGATATAGGATGGCTAAATTGGGGATAAAAGATGGAATGCAAATTTTTGTTTGCCTCTTCGAAACCGAAATGAATGATATGAACCATTATTTTATTTAGGCGATTAGTGGGTGGAGTTCCTCTATAGCCATAAGAAAGGTCAAAAGGTGCAAAGTGGTATGGTCTCTGAATCTACTTAAGACCTACGAGAGCGCTATGAAATTTCCAGCTTTCTAATAAACTCTGTATATCTCCATGCATTTTTTTATCAAGAAAAATATTTCATTAATAATAACAAGACCAAACTAGCCGTGTACATGAGATATACCCAAAAAAAGGAGAAACCTACAAATATGGTTCTCTCCAAAAGACACCAAATCCTCTATACAAACATGAACAATATGGGTGTACTAAAAGAAAATAAAGGATCAGAGACTACTTCTCAATTGAGCAAAGCTCAAGTCCACTCCTTCAAAAGCTCTCTTATTTGTCTCCTTCCAAATGACCCACATTAAAGCAATAAGAGTGACATTCCAAGCCTTGTGCTTTCTTCATTGATCTTGGATTTGCCCGAGAAAAACCAAACCATCTAAAGATATTCCACCATAACCTCGTGGCTATTTTGCAATGTAGTAAATATGATTTATGTCCTCACCTGCCTCTTTATTTGGGAAACACTAACTTATGAAAAAACCTTTCGTTTCTTAAGATTCTCTGCTGTCAAATCACCCCTCTAGTAGCTAACCATGAGAAGAAGTACACCTTACTCGACACCTTAGGTATCCGGACTAGATCATACGAAAAGCTCTCATCCGTCCTAGCCAAAAGCTTCTCATGGAAGGATTTGATAGGAAACACTTTGTTACTCCCAATTCCCAACTCAAACCATCGGGATTGTCGACTGAATCACATCGGTTGAGAAGTAAAGCTAATAGTCTCTAAAGCTTGGCTACCTTCCGTTCCTTTATTGTGAAGGTTTTGGGATATGTGACCTGATGCTTCCTCTAGACCTATCCTAAATGAGTAGGACGAGTCAGTTTTCTTGGAAGATCGAGGACCAAGGAGGATCCTATCCGAGTAGAAGGAGTTAATTTTCTTTGAAGATCAAGGAAGATAGTGAATCATTGAAATTCCTCTTGAACGTCAAATCTCAAAAGGTCTCACCCCCTTGTGTCCCCCTAACTTGTTGAATAGATAATTCCCTTTGGCAATAGATGTATACAAAATGAAAAATCATTCTTTAGCACCAAACCTCCACACTACTTATGACTCCAAAAGCTAACTCTACGCCCGTCCCAAACCTTTTCTTTTGTAAAGTAATAAGTTTCACAATACAAGGGCAAAAACTTGCCCGTATACCCATATTACAATATTAAATGAAATCAAACCAAAAGTCAAACCTGAGCCCTTAGTCAAAATTGTAACTTTACTTCATTTCCATGTTATCCATGCTCCCATGAGTTCAAATCTACAATCAATTTCAAAATTCGATAACAAATCAATCTTCAATTTGTCAATTTATACTCTCTTAAAAACCCAGGCCATAGTGTCCAAATCTCCATCTAAAACCTACAAATTTAGGCGTTAAAATCAACAGATAATTGACTTAATCACTGAAAATCAAGTTTGGAACACTTGCACAATAATTTATGATGATTTTCCACCTTTGGATCACCCCAAAAATGAGCCTCTAACTCCCAAAAGTGTTGAATATCTTAGAATCCCGAACTGTCCAAATTTATACTGCCAGAGGTCCTTATACGCGAAAATGAGAGAAAGGGGCACCACAAAGAACACTTGGCAAGACTCTCTACGCGTTCACTACCAGTCACACACGATTACAAATAGGGCACATTCAGCTACTATCTTCATAGGATGTATATTCTGGATTCAATTGTGTTGGCGGGGGTGTTTGGACCATGGGATAGAAGAGGAAGGAAGGAGTTTGCTGCTATATATGGTTTCATTTGTGTTCCATTGTCTGAGTGGAGATTTTAATTTAACCCTGCCAGGTTACTCTAACTGCTTTTTGGTACACCCATGAAGTTTCTTTATGTACAGAATTGAGTGTCGGCTGTTGAAAAATCATGTCTTTTTGTAGATATTCTATTTTTGGTGTATATCTACACATGTATTTGCTTAATTTTAATAAAACTTCATTATTTTAGAAGAAAAATGCACCGTAGGTTAATGAGTGGTTTAGATGATTACTCTACTTAGTACCTTAGTACTGTAAAAAGCAAAAGTCTTTAAAATCAACAACAACAACAACAAACCCAGTATATTCCCACCTAGTGGGGTCTGGGAAGGGTAAAATGTATGCAGTCCATACCACTACCTCCAGAGAAGTAGAGAGGCTGTTTCCGATAGACCCCTGGCTCAAGACAAAAGGAAAACAAGACAAAAAAAAACGTCGAAAACGAGCAACAGGAACAAAATAACACACCAATAAAATACACTAACAGGCAAAGGGAACCCGTTCCCCATCCCTAGAATTACCAACCAAGCTACACCAAACCCTCCTAACAACGGACTACGACTCGACCACCCGCCTTAGCCCTCCACCCTAATACTTTTCCTCCATACTTTCCTATCAAGGGTCATGGATATATATATACCCAGATATGGTGATCACATTTGTTTCGTTTCTAATCTTTAAGAGTCTTTTCTAGAAATCTTTCTGACACAATAATTTGGGCATCATAAATATTTGTTTGTGAGCTTCAATTCCTTGCTGCTAGAAATCACTTCTACAATTGTATGCCTTACTGGAAAAATCTAGTTGGTGCTCCAAGTTGAAAAAAGTAAAAGAGTTGTCATTGGTACCACAACGAGAAAAAGGTCTAGTTGGTATGGCAACCGTACTAGGATTCTTCCAAAATGTTCTTTGCAATATCTTGTTTGCAATATCTCATTTACCCAACAACTCTGACATGAAAAATAGATTATGCAAGTACAGCAGCACAAGTCCACAAATTTGTTCGAGCATATGTTATAAAACTAAAATCTTCTTTAATCTTCCCCATTACATTTAGCTATCAGGTATGCATGTTAGACCAATCAAAAGGGGCGATTCATATTGACTATCCCAACTTGTTTGGGACTGAGGCGCAGTTGTTGTATACTTATGAAATGTGTCCTACTGTTATAATGGGCCAGTTTATAGGTTATAATACTTTCTCTTGGTATGTACATCAGGATATCAGAAAGGGACAAAAGCATCAGTTCCTCCAAAGGCTGAATCGCAAAAAGCAATACCAACTATAGAGGTCCCTGCATTGTCTTTGGATGAACTGAAAGAGGAAACTGACAATTTTGGATCGAAAGCATTAGTCGGTGAAGGATCTTACGGAAGAGTATACTATGCCAATCTAAACAATGGAAATGCTGTGGCTGTGAAAAAGCTTGATGTTTCATCTGAGCCTGAGACAAATGTTGATTTCCTGAGCCAGGTAACTGTATTGTCTTCATGTAAAGTTTTCCTTGCTGATTCAATGTCCTATCATACACAAACCTCACTGATATTTATTTTCTTTTTCTTCTTAAGGTCTCTATGGTTTCAAGATTGAAGCATGAAAATCTGGTGGAGTTGCTTGGTTACTGTGTGGAAGGGAACCTTCGTGTATTAGCGTATGAGTTTGCAACAATGGGTTCCTTGCATGATATTCTGCATGGTATCGGAATATTTCATTTGAGTGAGATAGAAAATTAGTAGATTAATGAGAAGGTGGATATATGATATATATGCTTTGGGATATGTACACTTGCAGGCAGGAAAGGAGTACAAGGGGCACAACCTGGACCCACACTTGATTGGATGCAACGGGTAAAAATTGCTGTTGATGCTGCAAGGGGTCTTGAGTATTTGCATGAGAAGGTCCAGCCTCCAATAATACACAGGGATATTAGATCAAGCAATGTCCTTCTCTTTGAGGACTACAAAGCAAAAATTGCTGATTTTAATCTGTCAAATCAGTCTCCTGACATGGCTGCTCGTCTACATTCTACACGAGTTTTGGGAACATTTGGTTATCATGCACCAGAGTAATGCCTTGCACCTTACTGTTCTTTGATTAATCTTATTTATCGAATTGGTCCTCTGTCTTCTTACACATCAGTACACATTTAGTTTAGTTTCTAATGTTTATGTATTCTTGAATAATTCTAATCTCATCTTTTTTCGTGCAACATGCTACTGAATCTATATTCTTTTTAGGTATCTAGATTAAATTTCTTTCCAATAGGCATATCCTGGACCATAAAAAGATCCAATTTAGATGTGAAATTGGGAAAACAAACTAGGAGGAATGAGTTGATCTGAAGGATTATGATGGCGAAACTCTATGGCAAAGATTATATGTTTTGTATCTTTAGCCAAGTATTTGAAACTGTAGTTCTGTAGGATAAATTATAAGATGTCAGATTGCTTTAGATATAAATTCCTTATATACACATAGACACACACACAAAAATACATTTTATGTGTTAATTATGTGGGAGGTCTTGGCGTCATGGTGTATTTGTTAAAGATTATAGATTCAATTTACAGCTGCCAAAAGTCTTCAGGAATAAGAATATGATGTCTAATAGTGGTCATGCCGCCATCTATATCTCTCATTTAAAATAATTAAAAGACTCATTATGGTGTTGTTCTCCAAGCTATCTTCTTTCCCTCTCAATCTTCGTTCATGACCACAAGGAGAAAACTAATGTATATACTTAGTTATTTAGTGGTAGAATCACATGTACACTTAATAAAGCTCTCTATGTTCATTTTTTACCTGGGGTATGTAACTGTCATCTGCTGTAAACTTGAAGGCATTGACATGCAGTGTCCTAAAAGGAGCCTTAGTGCACTTCTTTGGTGTAAGCACCAAGAATTGTGGAATGAGAATATGGTGGGAAGAGTGCAATAAAAATAAAGTTTCAGCCCCAAACAAGTCGGGGTTGACTATATGAATCCTCATTGACCTAAAAATAAAAATAAAAAGTAATAGAAGCTCTCTGTAAAAGACTCATACAAAGCAAAGCATAGTACTGTGTGTAAACATACTAATGTGACTAAATCATATCCCAGCTACTTGGTATCACCTATATAGATCCTTCTTTTAAATCAAGCCTAATTTTTTGTCAAATCTACATGGATTCTACGAGACTTTAGCACTTCTGCGACAACTTCTTATACACTGTTGCATTTGGCGGTCAATGCAAGACATAACCAAATCATCTGAAGCGACCTTCTCGCTATTTATCCTAAGTATATGTGCTACTTGCACCGTCTGGAAAATGTGCTTGTTTTTAATCTTTTCTAGTCTTGTATAATCACGTAATCACGTATCCATCTTAGTATCTCAGCGACACTCTTGTGATGTGTTGGGGTTTATCAGCCCAACATTCACTTTCATGTATCATTGATGGTCTTACAATGGTTTTGTAGAACTTACCTTTTACTTAGGTAGGCAATCTTCAATTGCATAATACTGCACAATGCTTCTCCATTTCAATCATCCTATTTTGATTCTGTGTGAAACATTTTCATCTAATCATTCTATTCTACTCTTGGAATAATGTACATAACTATCAGGCGGTTGTTACATTATCTTAAACTCATTCAATTTTGAATTGGTCTTTTCTCCATCACAAATATTTTGAAGAGGCATCTAAAATAATTAGTCTGGACAATTTATTTGTGAAAATGTATGAATAGCCAAAAATGCCCCCTTCTTTGATAAGGAAGGAAACAAAATAATCTCAATTTTACGACAAATTTGGTCTGATGGCTGTTCTTCACTAACCACAAGGATATAGGGACTCTTTATTTCATCTTCGGTGCCATTTCATCTTCACTAACCACATTCTTATCAAATCTCACCTCAAAGTCACTCAAAGTCACTCTTATACTGACTATACTTGTTATCCATAAATTGTAAATTGTAAATAATACTTATCACATAAAGCTCTGATCTCTGGAGAGGTTCTCCATAATTCAAGCTTTATGTTGAAAACCTCGTTGGTTTCGTCAATTAGCACAATTTTGTTAGCAAATAGCATAAGAGGTTCTCCATAGTTCAAGCTTTCAGGTGACAACCGGTTTCATCAATTAGTGCAATTTTGTTAGCAAATAGTTATTGCAATTCTGAATGTCACCCTGTTTTTGTACTATGGAATCATGTACTCCATCACCACGCTTTAGACATCTTCCCATCCTGAAAATGCCGTTAAACAACTCTGGCAGCCACTCCATACCTGCCCCACCAATGCACTTCCAAAAATACCCGGAATCTCATTAGGCCCAGTCGCTCTAACCTTATGCATCAGGCGAATAGCACCCTTAACCTCCCCAACCCTAATGTGCCTACAATAACCATAGTCACGACTTCTCTCCGAGTGCTTCAAATCCCCCAAGACAATGCTAATATCCCTCTTGTCAGTCAAGAGTTTATGGAAGTAAGATTGTCATCTCCTCCTAATAAGAACCTTATCCGCCAAAACAGTGTTGTTCTCATCCTTTATGCATTTCACTCGGTCAAGTCCTCGATCCCTCCTCTCCCAAACCTTGACAAGTCTGTACAACTTGTTATCTCCACTTTTATCTTCCAACGACGCATACAAGCTTTCGAAAGCTGCAGTCTTAGTCATTGTAGCCTAACTTAGCCACTTTTCAAACTGTCTTATACTTCTCCCTATTCTTCCGCTTCTCCTTCTCATCTTTACTCTCCACCCAATTTGCGTAAACCCTCTTCTTCGCCTCCACCTTCCCATTTACCTCTCCATTCCACCATTCCACCACAGTCCGCTGGGTGCTTTCCAGAGAGGTGCACCTCTCTAGCCGTCTACCTGATGCAACTAGCAATCGTATCCCACATACTACCTACATCTCCTTTACTCTGCCAAGCCCTCTTAGCCACCAACTTCTCCCTTATCTCGAGAGCACTGGCTATCGTCAAGCTACCCCATTTAATCCTCGGTCGGTCATCCACACCCCTCCTCTTCCTCTCCTTCTTGATCTCCAAGTCCATCACCAAAAGCCTATGTTGGGTCGAAAGATTCACGAGGTATAACCTTACAGTCTCTACAAAGATCTTCATCACCCTTCCTAAGGAGCAAAAAATCAATCCGAGTCTTAGCCACTGAATTACATAAGGTAACCAAGTGATCCTCCTTCTCCGGGAAGCTTGAATTAGCAACCATCAACCCAAAGGCCCGGGAAAAATCCTAAAGTGAGGCACCTCCTTCATTCCTCTTGCCGAAACCAAATCATCCATGCACATCTTCATAGCCCCTTGGAGATGCCCCAATGTGCATACAAAAAATGCTAGTAAACCTTGTTGAGATTAGTGGTGGGATGTTCGGATATGCTTTTGTGCAAAATACACACAAGCATAATGAATCTTTATCAAGCTTTTATTTTCTCATCTTTCTATAGAAATACCAGGTTTATTAGGTTCTGTTCTATGTCCTTGATTCTGTTCTATGAAATTGCCTGAATTTTGACGTTTTTAGGAAGTTTGCTTCACAACAGTTGTTGTCTACCAAAAGCACCTGAAGTTTTGGTATTAAAGCTTTATGATTGATATAAGATTTTAATTTGTTGCGTGTCATCATATCCTATTTTAATCAAGTTGATGTTACTATGTGTCACATTCTTCTGCTGTTGATTGGTGGCATAATTCTCCAGATATTTGTTGTTTTGAGGAGCTTTATCTTAACCCAACTTTCTAAAAATTGTTCACAGATATGCAATGACAGGACAATTGACACAAAAGAGTGATGTATATAGCTTTGGGGTGGTTCTTCTTGAACTTTTGACGGGAAGAAAACCTGTAGATCATACCATGCCTCGTGGACAACAGAGCTTGGTTACTTGGGTGAGCATTGCATTTTGTGTGAAATGACATGTTCAGATTCTTGTATTTCTTCTCATTTGTGCCCCTTCCCCTGATTTGTTTTGGTAATGGTTATTTTCTATGCTCAACTATATCTTTGTTAAACGTAGGCTACTCCGAGACTAAGTGAAGATAAGGTTAAGCAATGCATTGATCCTAAGCTGAAAGAAGTTCCTGGAAAAGGAGTTGCTAAGGTTTCTCCGCTTCCCTTCTTCTGACATCATTTTCTTTTTGTTGGTAAAACCTCCCTCCTCCACCTTCAGTAGATAAGGTACTAATGAACCCCCACCACCACCACACACACACACACACAAAAACAAACAAAAAGAAAACACACATAGGCCACACACCTGAAAGATCATCATTAAAGTCTTAACAAATCTATTGGTATTTTTGTTCTTGTTTGCTTAATTCAGATGGCGGCTGTTGCAGCACTGTGCGTACAATATGAGGCTGAGTTCCGTCCTAATATGAGTATTGTTGTCAAAGCTCTTCAACCATTGTTAAAGGCGCCTCCTCCTGCTCCTGAGTCATAGGGCTCTAGTATCAGTTGCTCATTTCACATCCAGCTTGAGTTGAATCACACAAGGATTTCTTTTCTCCTGGATAAAAATCGTATTTTCATTTTTGTTCAGTCTATTGTGTGTCATGTTAAAAGTATGGAAATGCTTTCGATGGTTGCGGTAAAACTGGGTTCGGTTATTCTTGATATTCTTTTCTTTTCCTTTTGTGGTCTATCCCCTCTTATCAATTTGTGTATCATAATTTATTGGTTATGGAGGTGAATGGCGAATATTTAGTATGCCATGCCAAGGTACAGACTTGGTGTCCGATTTGTTTAATATCTAATCCAAACAGCATACAACATAGTATCCGAAAGAGCCCCGTGTGTGTGTGTGTCAGCTGAATCCTGAGCACTAAATAAATTAAGACCATATGACACAAGTATGTTTTGAAAATTTGTCTAGGAAAGTTGACAACAACGAACCTGAATGGAATTATCAAATCAACAATAGGTAGGTTGGCTTGACTATCACTATATAGATCGTCCAAATGAGAAATCTGAAGTCCATTTGAATTTTTTTGGCCTACAGCACGCCTTAATTCCGGGCCCACACTGATTTGGTCTGAAAATGCTTCGTTCGCGCTGTTTCGCCCGTTTGTTCACCTAAATGGCCACGAAAATTTAAACGGACCACACTGAGACGATTCCCAACCTTTCCGGCACGCCCCGGTCGATTTTTTGCCCACAGCACGCCCGGACTCCGGGCCCACCCCCAAAACTGTGGGCTAAGCACATTGATTTGACCCGAAAATGCCCCGTTCGTAGCAAGTAAAGCAAAAACACGAGGATATTTATGAAGACATAAGCAGTAACAACAGTAGCAAGTAAGAAAACAGAGGTATACGATACAACAAGCAGAAAAGAAAAATATATACTAATACTACTACCAGAAGAGACATGACGCGAAACTATTTACTACTAGCCTTCTACTAAAAATTAATAAAATATTCCACAAACAAATAACACAAGAACAATTCAAAGAACTTATCAAATCCTTCTAATAAAACAAATAATCATGGTAAATAATTTTTTTTTTTAAAAAAGAAATTACTGAATCAAGAAGTTGAAAGAGTAAGAGCCGGCAAAAGGTTGTTAGAATCTGTAGGATTCTTGTCATTTTTTCTTGAAAATGTTGCAGGTCTAGTTATTCTTTTTGGACTAATATATGGTACGAGTTCAAAGGAATTAGATGGTTTGTTAGGGGTATTTATGTCCAAAAGAAAAATATTTAAAATTTCAATGTGGCGAAAGTAGCGGGGCCGAATAAAAGTTTTTATTTATTTCTCTATTTATATTAGTGATGATAAAAAAACTTCCTATTTGTCTTTGATTGATCTATATGGTAAAGAAACAGGTAAAATAAATGCTATACCTATTATATAATAGACTAAAATGTATAAACCTTTTACAGATACTAATAATAATAATACTCAATACTTAATATCGAGACCTCAAATTTTGAGTCAAAAATTAAAACATATGGTTAACTAATAAAGAGATCTCAAATTTAATTCATTCAAATCTTTAAAGAAAGGAATTTGTCAGTTTTTGTTATTAATTACCTTAATTGCATACATACACAATTACGTAATCTCTATACCTATTTTAATTTTTAAGATGATCTTACTAATTAATAATGAGATCTCAATTTAATTAATTCCAACCTTAAGGAAACCATATATTATTAAAATTGAAACTTTTTACCTAAATTGCATTATATCTAACGTGGGAAAGGAGATAATCAATCCCTTTAAATAACTCTCCTATTCTATCTCTCACATTGATTGGATAAAATATAAGGAACTAAAAAAATTACACTAGTTTTATACACCTAGTTATTTAGAGGTAGACTAGAATTTAAGCACGACGGAATACCTTTGCCTTTAAATATACTTACTGGAAGTGCCAAAATTCGGCGTGCAACTCTTAAAACTTAATGATTATGAGAAA
>NC_061113.1:84292-93586 GCF_002878395.1 Capsicum annuum | reverse complement strand
AATTCCAACCTTAAGAAACCATATATTATTAAAATTGAAACTTTTTAGCTAAATTGCATTATATATAACGCGGGAAAGGAGATAATCGATCCCTTTAAATAACTCTCCTATTCTATCTCTCACATTGATTGGATAAAATATAAGGAACTAAAAAAATTACACTAGTTTTATACACCTAGTTATTTAGAGGTAGACTAGAATTTAAGCACGACGGAATACCTTTGCCTTTAAATATACTTACTGGAAGTGCCAAAATTCGGCGTGCAACTCTTAAAACTTAATGATTATGAGAAAATTCTTAGCAAAATTTTACTTTCTCCGTCTCAAAATAGTTAATATGTTAGCTAAAAAAATTGTCTCAAAATAGCTTACATGTTTAAGAGATCACGAGATAATTAACCACTTTTTTTCAATTTTACCCTTATCACTAATACACACACACACATACACAGACACACACACACACACTAGATCACGGGCATTTTGACAGCACTAATGTGCAAAAGAGATCCAACTTTGCAGAAGATTATTTCCTACTTCTTGTAATTGTTTAGTATAGGAGTAAAAGAAAAGAAATGCAATATAATGAACCGATGTTAACATAATATATACATTCAGTGTGAATGAAATTGAGCTTGCTAGACTAGTCCAACCAATACAAAAATGATTATATAAGTGGATAAACATCTAACTAAATTGTTGCAACTACAGTTGACAACACGTCATTCGTTTGGACATTCCTGAAAAAATACATGATGCACATCTCATTTGAAAATTTCAAATATATAAGTTATGGAGACACATACATCGATTCCGAAATATTTATTGCATCATAAAATTATCGAAATACCCTTGATAGTTATTTAATAAAGAACAACAGGATGTTTATAATAAATTAATACCATGTATAATTCAATTACAATGGTTTAAATAAAAAAATTATTAAAATAATACATGAGGACAAAACTAATAAATATAAGAAAAAAAAATATGCATGTGTAACCATTTTATTGCACTATAAAAATGAGGACAAAACTAACAAATATAAGGAAAAAGCAATATGCATATGTAACCATTTTATTGCATCCTAAAATACCCTTGATAGTCATTAAATAAGGGAAAAAAATATTTATAAAAAAATTACTATCATGTATAATTCAATTACAAAGGTCTAAATTAAAATATTATTAAAATAATAAATAAGGAGAAAACTAATAAATATAAGAAAAAAGTAATATGCATGTGTAACCATATTATTCCACTATAAAAATGAGGACAAAACTAATAAATATAAGGAAAAAATAATATGCACGTGTAACCATTTTATTGCATCCTAAAATTATCGAAATATCTTTGATAATCATTTAATAAGGAACAAAAAAGATATTTATAAAAAAATATTGTCATGTATAATTTAATTACAAAGGTATAAATAAGAATATTATTAAAATAATACATGAGGGCAAAACTAATAAATATAAGAAAAAAAATAATATACATGTGTAATCATGTTATTGCAGCATAAAAATGAGGAAAAAATTAATAAATATAAAAAAAAAATCATGTGCATATGTAACCATTTTATTTACTACTATATATAAGTGAAGGTTGGGGTGATTAAAATTACCAAAATACCCTTGATAGTCACCCCTACCTTCACTTATATATATCGAAAAATCCTTGGTAGTCATTTAATAAGGATCAAAAAGATATTTATTAAAAAAAATACTACCATGTATAATTCAATTACAAAGATCTAAATAAAAATATTAGTAAAATAATACATGAGGACAAAATTAAACTAATAAATATAAGAAAAAACAATATGCATATGTAACTATTTTATTGCATCATAAAAATGAGGACAAAACTAATAAATATAAGAAAAATCATATGCATGTGTAATCATTTTGTTTACTACTATATAAAAGTGAAGGTTGGAGTGACTAAAATTACCGAAATACCCTTAATAGTCACCCCAACCTTCACTTATATATTAAGTAAAAAATAATATAATAATAATAAATAGAATAGAATAGAAATAGAAATAATAGTAATGTTCTACTAATAAAGTAAAAGTTTGGTACTACTAAAAGACAAATTAGTAGTATTACCAAACTTTTACTTAAATATTATATATATTAGTAGGTCAAAAAATAAAATAATAGTAATAGTAATAGTAAAAAAAGTGATAATAATAATAGTAGTAGTAATAGTAATAGTAGTAGTTTTAGGTGCTATTGCTTTCCTTTTCCCTAATATTTAGTTTTAGGTTTGAGAGTGCTATTGTCTCCAATTCTTCATTCTTCTTTATGCTCACATTTTATGTGAAAGAAACTTTCAGACAAGCTATTGTGACTAGTGAATTACAAATTGAACCACTGAGTATCCACGTAATATTACTTTGAGAGATAGTACTTTAAAGGGCTTAGTAATTTGCCAACTTAATTTTAATTGGAACTACTCTATGACCATTTTTTTTTTTTTTTTTTTAATCTTTTTAGTGAAAACATTTAATTTTTTCTTCAATCACATTATAATTGTAAAAAAATCGAGAAAAGCCCCGAAAACCCAAAAAAACCAAAAAAATCTGATTAAAACCGAAATATAAAAACCGATTGTATATTTGTTTGATTTGGTTTATAGATTTAGAAAACCGACATTGTAGGTTTGGTTATATTTTAGTGAAAAACCGAACCAACCCGATCTATGTACACCCCTAATCGTATTGTTCAATTGATATATGTTATTTTTTCTGCTCAGTATAGGTGATAGATAAAAGTTCGATCGAGCTTTAAGGAATTTGTGTAAAGGTGAGGTTTAATATTGTTATGATATTTCGATTATTGTATTGTTTGTTGTAGTTTCTATTCTATTGTTATTTTATGTGGTAGATGAATATTTAGTCAAACTTTATGATTTTTTATATAGAGATTCGATTCTTAATCATATTGTTTTGTTGTAACCTGTGTTCTGTTGTTATCTATCATTTTTTTTTCTTTTTTTTTGTGCTTAAGAGAGGTGTAGAGTAACATTGGATTTGACTCTTTTGGTTAAAAAGAAAAGTTACAACACTTATATTAATTTGTATCTAGCTTTTCTTTTTGGGGGAAATTATTTACCCTTTTGAGTAGGGGTCCATTTTTATTTCCTCAAATTTATCATTATTAATTATATTTATTGTAAAATAGTAAGAATTTTAAAACTTAAAATATGATTATATATAATGCATAAAGTGTGCATATTTTCACTTATCATGACAGTGTACGAATTCTGCTAAAGTAATAATAGGAGCAAGATAAAAGTAACTCGAAAAGTATACTAAAGCTTGAAAATAAATGTTAGAAGTGTGCCATAATAAGATTTGAATACCTATAATCAAAGGAGTACTAATTTAGTTTGAAAGGTACAAAAGTGAATCAATAGCTTATAGATTATAGATATAGATTATAGATTATAGATATATATATAAAAAGGAGGTTTAGAGTATGCTGATGTAGCATACTTCTAAAGCCTCAATTTCAATTTTTCTTTTTTCTCAATTTTTTAAATTTATTTATTATATTAAAATAATTTACACCTCCCCATTTACTATTCTTTATATGGGTTGACACCCATATATTCCACACAAGAGCCTCTTTATGGCATGGCACATGCAACATGTATGTATTTTTGCTGAATATTCTTTGAAGTCATTCTCTCTATTTCTTCCTCTAGGTGTAACCATTCCAAGATTCTGTACTTAATACTGTATTTTACTTGTTTTTTAATTAAGTTGTGAGAAGAAAATGTCTATAGACTGATGAGGGGAGGGGTGTTAATTATTCGATTAATAAGCATAGTATAATAAATTTAAAGGATGCATAGATGGAAGTATTGAGATGGTGAAAGAATATAAAAAGAAAGAGGAAGAAGATGTTAATTGGCATAAAATTTGGAGTAAAATGTGGATTTTAATTTACTGATTTTAGGCAAAAATTAGGCCAAAGCAATTAAAAAAATATTGGCAAAATATCAAGTAAAAAATTAGAGGTGAATATTTGCATAGATTTGTCAATCATTGCAAATAATGAAGAGAATTATATTCTAACTTACAAAATATATTAAATATCTATTAAATAAAATATGAGGAAGTGCAATTTTTTTAAAAATCTCTTATGCGTTAGAATGAGTATATCTTATATATAAAAATGAAGATCTCTTATAAAAAGTCTGTAAAACTAAATAAAAAATAAAAAATTATAACATACAAAATCATTTCTCCTCAATAATATAACCATGCACGGAAGTATACATTATCTATATGTATATATTGCGAAAAAAGGGATAATAAACAAGTAATTTCACCTATAATTAAATATATATTTAATAATAATAATATATATATTACTATTATATATAAATGAAGTGTTTTGGTACTGCTATTTTGTCTTTTAGTGCCTACTTGCTATTATTATTATTATTATTATGATTATTACTATTATTATTATTATTATTATTATTATTATTATTATTATTATTATTATTATTATTATTATTATTATTATTATTATTATTATTCATTTTTTTGCTATTACTATTACTATTACTACTATTATTATCACTTTTTTTTACTATTACTATTACTATTATTTTTATTTTTTTCCCTACTAATATATATAATATTTAAGTAAAAGTTTGGTAATACTACTAATTTGTCTTTTATTAGTACCAAACCTTTACTTTATTAGTAGTAGAACATTACTATTATTTCTATTTCTATTCTATTCTATTTGCTATTATTATATTATTTTTTACTTAATATATAAGTGAAGGTTGGGGTTACTACTAAGGGTATTTCGGTAATTTTAGTCACCCCAATCTTCACTTCTATATAGTAGTAAATAAAATGATTACACATGCATATGATTTTGCTTATATTTATTAGTTTTGTCCTCATTTTTATGGTGCAATAAAATAGTTACATATGCATATTTTTTTTCTTATATTTATTAGTTTAATTTTGTCATCATGTATTATTTTAATAATATTTTTATTTAGATCTTTGTAATTGAATTATACATGGTTGTATTTTTTTTTATAAATATCTTTTTGATCCTTTTTTATCTTTTTGATCCTTATTATGTTAACATTGGTTCATTGTACTGAATTTCTTTTCTTTTACTCCTATACTAAATAATTACAACAAGTAGGAAATAATCTTTTGCAAAGTTGGATCTCTTTTGCACATTAGTGTTGTCAAAATGTATATATCCCATCACTCCAGGAAATGTATATACTCTTTTACTCTAGTGTATATATATATATATTAGTGATAAGGGTAAAGTTGAAAAAAAGTGGTTAATTATCTCATGATCTCTTAAACATGTAAAGCTATTTTGAGACAAGTTTTTTTAGTTAACATATTAACTATTTTGAGACGGAGAAAGTAAAATTTTGCTAAGAATTTTCTCATAATCATTAAGTTTTGAGAGTTGCACGCCGAATTTTGGCACTTCCAGTAAGTATATTTAAAGGCAAAGGTGTTCCGTCGTGCTTAAATTCTAGTCTGCCTCTGATTAACTAGGTGTATAAAACTAGTGTAATTTTTTTAATTCCTTATATTTTATCCAATCAATGTGAGAGATAGAATAGGATAGTTATTAAAAGGGATCGATTATCTCCTTTCCTGCGTTAGATATAATGCAATTTGGGTAAAAAGTTTCAATTTTAATAATATATGGTTTCCTTAAGGTTGGAATTAATTAAATTGAGATCTCATTATAAATTAGTAAAATCATCTTAAAAATTAAAATAGGTATAGAGATTAGGTAATTGTTTATGCATGCAATTAAGGTAATTAATAACAAAAACTGACAAATTCCTTTCTTTAAAGATTTGAATGAATTAAATTTGAGATCTCTTTATTAGTTAACCATATATTTTAATTTTGGACTCAAAATTTGAGGTCTCTATATTAAGTATGAGTATTATTATTATTAGTAGCTGTAAAAGGTCTATACATTTTAGTCTATTATATAATAGGTATAGCGTTTATTTTACCTGTTTCTTTACCATATAGATGAATCAAAGCCAAATAAGTTCTTAGTTATGCCTTCGGGTGTTGTTCCCCTTCGTGTATGTTGATTTGACTGCTCACATCTTTAGCCAAGAATAACTAGACCTGCAACATTTTCAAGAAAAAATGACAAGAATCCTACAGATTCTGACAACCTTTTGCCGGCTCTTACTCTTTCAACTCCTTGATTCAGTAATTTCTCTTTTTTTTTTTGATAATTACAATGATTATTTGTTTTATTAGAAGGATTTGATAAGTTCTTTGAATTGTTCTTGTGTTATTTTTTTGTGCGGTATTTTATTAATTTTCAGTAGAAGGCTAGTAGTAAATAGTTACGCGTCATGTCTCTTCTGGTACTAGTATTAGTATATATTTTTCTTTTCTACTTGTTGTATGATATACCTCTGTTTTCTTACTTGCTACTGTTGTTACTGCTTATGTCTTCATAAATATCCTCGTGTTTTTGCTTTCCTTGCCGAGGATTTATGGAAAATAAATTTTCTGCTTGCCAAGGTAGGGGTTACGTATGTTGTTGTTGAAGAAGAAGCATGTAGAACGAGAGATGTTTTGCTTTGTCTCATAAGTATTTAGTTAGCTTGCAATATTTTCATGAATGGATGATGATTTGTGAGTGGCTGTTTATGAGTGTTTTGCTTTGTCCTTTGAAATATCATGGACATTAGTTTGATTCATGTACAGTTTCCATACATAGAGATGATGAAGAACAACTTCTTCTTTTTTTCGATCATCAACTAATGATGCAAACAAGACACCTTCACCACCATTAAAGTCCAAGGAAGTTTCTTCTTGGAGGAGTGTTTCATTGTCATCTGGATCCTTCTATGACAGTGGGTTAGGAAAAAAGAATTTCACGGATTTGAGCAAATTTCCCCATGGTCACAGTAAGAAAGTTCATGCTAAGAAATCTGGCCGTGATTCAAACCGGTATGCATATCATTTTGCTGTAGCTTTCTTTTTCACACTTAAACTGATGTTTTAATTTGCATTTGCTTGCCCAAAGTAATGACAAGTGTTTCTTCATTTCAGAGACATTAGCGTTCTAGTGTTGATTCAGACTATTAGAAGATTGACAAAGGATAAGGTACAAATGGCTTCTGAGGTTTCAAGCATGCTACGGAATCAAGTTGCTGAAAGGGCTTCTGCGAAGGAAGAATCCAACATATTACAGGCAGAACTAGATTTACGGACACGAAGATTGGAGACAGAAAAGAATGAGTTACAATCAGTACTAGAAAAGGAGTTGGATAGAAGATCCAACAATTGGTATCTAAAACTTGAGAAATACCAAATTGAAAAACATAGACTCCGTGAAAGGGCGAGGGAGCTTGTAGAGCAGAATGTCTCTCTACAAAGGGAAGTCTTTCATTTAATGAGAAGGAAGTAGATAATAGAATCAAGATGTCATTTTTGGAGAAACACCTTGAAGATTTGTCTAAGAGAATAGAGCAAGTGTCAGAGGAGAATCAAAATCTAAGGTACCAGCTCACTCAGTTACAAGAGGAATATCGAGTAGCTCAAGACAATAGAGATTATGTCCAGGAAAACTACCTGGAAAAGGTTAAAGAGCTTAAATCGGAGAATTTGCTGACAACTGTGCTAAGGGAGAAGTTCTATTTCGAGGAGATGGACATAAAGCAACTTCAGGATGATCTAGCCGCAACAGTTAGAGGTAACGACATTCTCAAATGTGAAGTGCAAAATGCACTGGATGCTCTTTCTTGTGCCACACCCAAGTTGAAATATCTCGAGCTTCAGGTAAGCAGGCAATGTTAAGATCTCGTTGCAACAGAATAGTTTTTATTTTTCAACTTTGGATACCTCGTCTTCATATATGATAGCCTGTTAGCATGTTACTCTCTCTGCATTAGCTTTCTACTTCTGTTTGATTTTAGGTTCATCTTTGTTCCATCTTAAGTTCCGGTTTTCTTTATGAACTTGTATACATGAGTTGCTGGCATGTGGTAGTCTTCTACGACATTCTGATCGCCTTTATGTGTAATCACTTGGACCAACCAAGAACATGATAAACTTTGTGATATCCTCAAACCCATTGATCTGATTGTGCTCTAATGTGGTAAAGTTACCCGAAGGGGTTTCAGTATGTTTGCTCGTTCATCTGACTTAATTCTTGGAAAAGCTCACGAGTTATCTACTGTGAATTTTAACAATTAAAATGGATTCATGATTTGGTTGAACTTCTAATCTATGAGTTTGTTTTGAATTTCTGATGAAATGTTATTGGTGATCTTTGTGTCTTTCTTGTTTTTCATGGTTTACGGTTGATTCTGGCAGGTGCTAAAAAAGGACGAAAATATCAACCAGCTCACAAATGATTTGCAAGAATGCATGAAGGAACTTGGCGTTGTGAAGGGGATACTACCAAAAGTGTTTCAGGAGAGGGATTTCATATGGGAGGAAGTTAAGAGCTACAGTTAGATGAACATGTTGCATAATTATGAGATCAACATGTAGAAAAAGAAGGTAGATACCCTTGACGAAGACATTCTTATGAAAGAGGGTCAAATCACAATCTTGAAGGACTGGATAGGCAAACCTTTCGACCTTCTTGCAAGTCCTGATTCTCTGTTGGAGTGATGGATGCTAAATGGTCAAACTACAATTCATATTTTGTTCATTGACTATAGTGTTCATACTTCTCGTCTACTAACTAGTTTTACTCTTATTCTTTCCCCCCTTTGGTACTTGTTAAATAGAAAGTTTGCTTCTTTCTTTTGCAACCTTTTCGAATTTCCAATTGTAAACATTTCTTTTACTTGCTGGTGATCAAGACAATGAACTTCTTTTGCTTCATTTGGTTTTGTAAGTATTGGCTGTTTTTTGTCTTATGAAGTATTTAGTGAGGATTGGTGCAACCATTTTCTTCTCGTCTATGAGGTAGAGGTATGGTTTGCACATATTCTGCCCGAATATACATCGGGTATGTTGTTGCTGTTGTACGGAGATTGTGTGTATAATAACAATCGTATATTTGATGTCGGGTCATCCACACTTTCATTCCTTGCAGGGGAAAGCTCATTAAGCTTACTGAGTTAACTTCTCATTGATGTATTCTTTCACTAAGGTTGAATTAAATCTCAAGATAGTATTTATATTTATTTTTGGTTCCTAAATGTATTGAAAGAGTAAGGCGCCGCACCAACTTGCATGTACCTTGATGGATTTCACGGGATAGCTACCTTTCCAATAGTACATGT
>NC_061113.1:75303-81292 GCF_002878395.1 Capsicum annuum | reverse complement strand
CCTTCACAACGCCAAGTTCCTTCATGCATTCTTGCAAATCATTTGTGAGCTGGTTGATATTTTCGTCCTTTTTTAGCACCTGCCAGAATCAACCGTAAACCATGAAAAACAAGAAAGACACAAAGATCACCAATAACATTTCATCAGAAATTCAAAACAAACTCATAGATTAGAAGTTCAACCAAATCATGAATACATTTTAACTGTTAAAATTCGCAGTAGATAACTCGTGAGCTTGTCCAAGAATTAAGTCAGATGAACGAGCAAACTTACTGAAACCCTTCGGGTAACATTACCACATCAGAGCACAATCAGATCAATGGGTTTAAGGATATCACAAAGTTTATCATGTTCTTGGTTGGTCCAAGTGATTACACATTAAGGCGATCAGACATGTCGCAGAAGACTACCACATGCCAGCAACTCATGTATACAAGTTCATAAAGAAAACCGTGAACTTCAGATGGAACAAAGATGAACCTAAAATCAAACAGAAGTAGAAAGCTAATGCAGAGAGAGTAACATGCGAACAGGCTATTATAAATGAAGACGAGGTATCCAAAGTTGAAAAATAAAAACTATTCCGTTGCAACGAGATCTTAACATTGCCTACTTACCCGAAGCTCGAGATATTCCAACTTGGGTATGGAACAAGAAAGAGCATCCAACATATTTTACACTTCACATTTGAGAATGTCGTTACCTCTAACTGCTGCGACTAGATCAACCTAAAGTTTCTTTATGTCCATCTCCTCGGAATAAAGCTTCTCCCTTAGCACAGTTGTCAGCAAAGTCTTTGATTTAAGCTCTTTAACCTTTTCCTGGTAGTTTTCCCGGGCATAATCTCTATTGTCTTGAGCTACTCGATATTCCTCTTGTAACTGAGTGATCTGCTGCCTTAGATTTTGTTTCTCCTCTGTCACTTGCTCTATTCTCTTAGACAAATCTTCAAGTTGTTTCTCCGAAAATGACATCTTTAGTCTATTATCTACTTCCTTCTCATTAAATGAAGAGACTTCCCTTTGTAGAGAGACATTCTGCTCTGCAAGCTCCCTCGCCCTTTCATGGAGTCTATGTTGTTCAATTTGGTATTTCTCAAGTTTTAGAGACCAATCACTGGATCTTCTATCCAGCTCCTTTTCCAGTACTGATTGTAACTCATTCTTTTCTGTCTCCAATCTTCGTGTCCATGAATTTAGTTCTGCCTGTAATATGCTGGCTTCTTCCTTAGCGGAAGCCCTTTCAGCAACTTGATTCCGTAGCATGCTTGAAACTTCAGAAGCCATTTGTACCTTCTCCTTTGTCAATCTTCTAATAGTCCGAATCAACACTGGAACCCTAAGGTATCTGCCGTGAAGAAACACTTGTCATTACTTTGGACAAGCAAATGCAATCTAAAACATCAGTTTAAGTGTGAAAAAGGAAGCTACAACAAAATGATATGCATAACGGCTTGAATCACGGCCAGATTTCTTAGGATGAACTTTGTGACCATGGGGAGATTTGCTCAGATCCGTGAAATTCTTTTTTCCTGACCCACTGTTATAGAAGGATCCAGATGACAATGAAACACTCCTCCAAGAAGAAACTTCCTTGGACTTTAATGGTGGTGAAGGGTCTTGTTTGCATCATTAGTTGATGATTGAAAAAAGAAGAAGTTGTTCTTCATCATCTCTATGTATGGAAACTGTACATGAATCAAACTAGTGTCCATGAGATTTCAAAGGACAAAGCAAAACACTCATAAACAACCACTCACAAATCATCATCCATTCATGAAAATATTGCAAGCTAACTAAATACTTATGAGACAAAGCAAAACATCTCTCTTTCTACATTCTTCTTCTTCAACAACAACATACGTAACCCCTACCTTGGCAAGTAGAAAATTTGTTTCCCATAAATCCTCGGTAAGGAAAGCAAAAACACGAGGATATTTATGAAGACATAAGCAGTAACAACAGTAGCAAGTAAGAAAACAGAGGTATACGATACAACAAGTAGAAAAGAAAAATATATACTAATACTAGTACCAGAAGAGACATGACGCGAAACTATTTACTACTAGCCTTATACTGAAAATTAATAAAATACTCCACAAATAAATAGCATAAGAACAATTCAAAGAACTTATCAAATCCTTCTGATAAAACAAATAATCATGGTAAATAATAAAAAAATAGAGAAATTACTGAATTAAAGAGTTGAAAGAGTAAGAGCCGGCAAAAGGTTGTCAGAATCTGTAGGATTCTTGTCATTTTTTCTTGAAAATGCTGCATGTCTAGTTATTCTTGGCTAAAGATGTGAGCAGTCAAATCGACATACACGAAGGGGAACAACACACGAAGGCATAACTAAGAACTTATCTGGCTTTGATTGATCTATATAGTAAAGAAACAGGTAAAATAAATGCTATATCTATTATATAATAAACTAAAATGTATAGACCTTTTACAGATACTAATAAATATAATACTCATACTTAGTATAGAGACCTCAAATTTTGAGTCCAAAATTAAAATCTATGGTTAACTAATAAAGAGATCTCAAATTTAATTCATTCAAATCTTTAAAGAAAGGAATTTGTCAGTTTTTGTTATTAATTACCTTAATTACATGCATAAACAATTACGTAATCTCTATACCTATTTTAATTTTTAAGATGATCTTACTAATTAATAATGAGATCTCAATTTAATTAATTCCAACCTTAAGGAAACCATATATTATTAAAATTGAAACTTTTTTCCTAAATTGCATTATATCTAACGCGGGAAAGGAGATAATCGATCCCTTTAAATAACTCTCCTATTCTATCTCTCACATTGATTGGATAAAATATAAGGAATTAAAAATATTACACTAGTTTTATAAACCTAGTTAATCAGAGGCAGACTAGAATTTAAGCACGACGGAACACCTTTGCCTTTAAATATACTTACTGGAAGTGCCAAAATTCGGCGTGCAACTCTTAAAACTTAATGATTATGAGAAAATTCTTAGCAAAATTTTACTTTCTCCGTCTCAAAATAGTTAATATGTTAGCTAAAAAAATGTCTCAAAATATCTTACATGTTTAAGAGATCATGAGATAATTAACCACTTTTTTTCAACTTTACCCTTATCACTAATATATATATATATACACACACACACACACACACACTAGATACCTGTGCCCGTGCAAGGTACAGGCATTTTGACAACACTAATGTGCAAAAGAGATCCAACTTTGCAGAAGACTATTTCCTACTTGTTGTAATTGTTTAGTATAGGAGTAAACGAAAAGAAATGCAGTACAATGAACTGACGTTAACATAATCTATACATTCAGCGTGGAACGCAATTGAAAGTGATTATATAAGTGGATAAAAATCTAGATAGATTGTTGCAACTACAGTTGGCGACATGTCATTCGTTTGGACATTCCTGTAAAAATACATGATGCACATCTCAATTGAAAATTTCAAATATATAAGTTATGAGACACATACATCGATTCTGAAATATTTATTGCATCATAAAATTATCAAAATACCCTTGATAGTTATTTAATAAGGAACAAAAAGATATTTATAATAAATTACTACCATGTATAATTCAATTACAATGGTCTAAATAAAAATATTATTAAAATAATACATGAGGACAAAACTAATAAATATAAGAAAAAAACAATATGCATGTGTAACCATTTTATTGCACTGTAAAAATGAGGACAAAACTAACAAATATAAGGAAAAAACAATATGCATGTGTAACCATTTTATTGCATCTTAAAATTACAAAAATACCCTTGATAGTCATTTAATAAGGAAAAAAAGATAATTATAAAAAACATTACTATCATGTATAATTCAATTACAAAGGTCTAAATAAAAATATTATTAAAATAATAAATAAGGAGAAAACTAATAAATATAAGGAAAAAGTAATATGCATGTGTAACCATATTATTGCACTATAAAAATGAGGATAAAACTAATAAATATAAGGAAAAAATAATATGCATGTGTAACCATTTTATTGCACCCTAAAATTATCGAAATATCCTTGATAGTCATTTAATAAGGAACAAAAAGATATTTATAAAAAAATACCGCCATGTATAATTCAATCACAAAGGTCTAAATAAGAATTTTATTAAAATAATACATGAGAGCAAAACTAATAAATATAAGAAAAAAAATAATATGCATGCGTAATCATGTTATTGCAGCATAAAAATGAGGACAAAATTAATAAATATAAAAAAAAATCATGTGCATATGTAACCATTTTATTTACTACTATATATAAGTGAAGGTTGGGGTGATTAAAATTATCAAAATACCCTTGGTAGTCACCCCAACCTTCACTTATATATATCGAAAAATCCTTGGTAGTCATTTAATAAGGATCAAAAAGATATTTATAAAAAAAAATACTACCATGTATAATTCAATTACAAAGATCTAAATAAAAATATTATTAAAATAATACATGAGGACAAAATTAAACTAATAAATATAAGAGAAAAGCAATATGCATACGTAACTATTTTATTGCACCATAAAAATGAGGACAAAACCAATAAATATAAGAAAAATCATATGCATGTGTAATCATTTTATTTACTACTATATAGAAGTGAAGGCTGGGGTGACTAAAATTATCGAAATACCCTTAATAGTCACCCCAACCTTCACTTATATATTAAGTAAAAATTAATATAATAATAATAAATAGAATAGAATAGAAATTGAAATAATAGTAATGTTCTACTACTAATAAAGTAAAGGTTTGATACTACTAAAAGACAAATTAGTAGTACTACCAAACTTTTACTTAAATATTATATATATTAGCAGGGGAAAAAATAAGAATCGTAGTAATAGTAATAGTGAAAAAAAGTGATAATAATAGTAGTAGTAGTAGTTGAAGTAGTAATAGTAATAGTAAAAAATGAATAATAATAATAATAATAATAATAATAATAATAATAATAATAATAATAATAGCAAGTAGGCACTAAAAGATAAAATAGTAGTACCAAAACTCTTCATTTATATATAAGAGTAATATATATATATTATTATTATTAAATATATATTTAATTATAGTTGAAATTACTTGTTTATTATCCCTCTTTTCGTAATATATACATATAGGTAATATACTTTCGTACATGGTTATATTATTGAGGAGAACTGATTTTGTATGTTATAATTTTTTATTTTTTATTTAGTTTTATAGACTTTTTATAAGAGATCTTCATTTTTGTACATAAGATATACCCATTCTAACACATAAGAGATTTTTAAAAAAATTGCACTTCCTCATATTTTATTTAATAAACATTTAATGTATTTTGTAAGTTAGAATATAATTCTCTTCATTAGTTGCAATGATTGACAAATCTATGCAAATATTCACCTCTAATTTTTTACTTGATATTTGGCCAATATTTTTTTAATTGCTTTGTCCTAATTTTTGCCTAAAATCAGTAAATTAAATCCACATTTTACTCCAAATTTTATGCCAATTAACATCTTCTTCCTCTTTCTTTTTATATTCTTTTACCATCTCAATACTTCCATATATACATCCTTTAAATTTATTATAATATGTTTTTAAACACCAAATATATCACCCCCCCCCCCTCCATCAGTCTATAGACATTTTCTTCTCACAACTTAATTGAAAAACAAGTAAAATAAAGTATTAAGTATAGAATCTTGGAATGGTTACACCTAGAGGAAGAAATAGAGAGAATGACTTCAAAGAATATTCAGCAAAAATACATACATGTTGCATGTTCCATGTCATGAAGAGACTCTTGTGTGGAATATATGGGTGTCAACCCATATAAAGAATAGTAAATGGGGAGGTGTAAATTATTTTAATATAATAAATAAATTGAATTAATTGAGGAAAAAGAAAAATAGAAATGGAGGCTTTAAAAGTATGCCACATCAGCATACTCTAAACCTCCTTTTTACATATATCT
>NC_061113.1:23338-72303 GCF_002878395.1 Capsicum annuum | reverse complement strand
TAGCAAGTGTCTAATATATTTGAACTTGGAATCTCGAGATGAATTTTCGACCCCCTAAATTGCTGAGTCAATCTCTAGTCTTGTGCTCAGGGGATTCAAGATCTATACGTATATGTAAAAAAGTAAAAAAAATATCTTATATATAATAGTATTTGCCGATGGGGTTTCGGGTGAACACCCTTGGGCCACCCTAGCCCATTGAGTGATCTACCTCGGGCTATTGACATCATACGTTCTATCGAGACATAATCCGTAAATCACCAAGTTTGACATACTAATATATGATCCCCACGGATCTTAAACAGTTGTTTGAATAACCATAATGTTCGGGCCAGCTTAAGCACGTAACATTTCAAGAAAAAGAATACTACAACTTCCAACTACTCTGCACCAGAAAGTTGAAGAATTGATCGTACACGAGTAAATACTAAGCAAGTAATTGCGGAAGGATCATACTTTCTGTATAAACAAATCCGTACTGAATAGGTTCCGAAACAGATTGAGGCCATAAGCGCGATGACTCTTTCAATGTCTTAAATACAAAACCACATTCCAAATCTCTGCAATGGAGTAACACTTCACCATCTGAAAACTTGTATTTCGGTATTGAATAAAGATCGGTACCTTGTATAGTAAACAATCGATTCCAAGATTCCTTGACATCGTAGTCTTTCAGTATCCATAACTTGAATGTGTGGATCCCTCGACGAATATGAGTAGAGTATACACAAAGCATTCCTTCCAATGCCGAAACACCATTTATGCAATTCATGTTGAAAACCAGGGACATTCTGTCTGGCAACGGTATCTCTCCGTACACCTCATTTGAAATACAAAATGAAATCAACGAACTTTTCAGTGACAATCAAGCCAATGAAACGCGCCATGTACAAATGCCAGAGAATCCTCCGTATCAGACAACACGGGGAAAACACCATAAGGACGTTTATCAATTTTCCTCCAGGAACCATTTTTCAGCGCGAGAATTTCACAACGTGCTGCGTCGTCAATCTTAAGGATCTTATAGTCATCACTAGTCGAGTCTTATCCCAGTCCGCAAGAATAATCTTTTGACAATGAAAACTCCGTGCGAGGAAGTACTATTGATTCTCTCGTGGAGGGGTTCCATAGCAAAAGTGTGGCTCGTGCGCACTCAGGATAATCACGTAACTTGATAAGAGCCAAGCCGTCGTAACAACAATACATTCTGAACCTCCATGGTCTCGGGTTAGAAGGCCAATCAAGTTTTCATACATCCTCAGCTAGTTGAACCGAAGATAAAGAAGCCGATGATAAAGAAGAAAAATGCAAGGGAAACTCGCCATGAAGAACAAGAAATTTTGGGAATTTTGGTTATTCTTCGTGTGATTGAGATGCTTAATTGTAAAGTAAGGCTCGGATATCACTGTCATCCAACACTTCGAAACACATTTGAATCGTAGAAGAGATAGCACCGGTAGCCTGCTGAGAATATCCATAATTATTTCTTCTTGAAAGTGAACTTCCATTGTCCCATCAACATCCATCATCTTTGAACGCTTCACAACTCTCTTCCCTGCAATTCAAAAATTTTGGTTAGCATTATGCAGCTAGTAGTGAAGTCAGGATTTTCAGCAAGGGAACTTGAACTCTAACGAACTAAACATACAAAGAAACTAAGCGAACTCAACATCTACATATATAAAAGGCAGCCAAGTGCATTAAAGCTCCCGCTATGCACAGAGTCCGATGAAGGGCCCCACCACAAGGGTGTATCGGACGTAACCTTACCTTGCATTTCAGCCAGAGGCTGTTTCCAAGGTTTGAACCAGTAACCTCCTGGTCACATGGCGGCAACTTTACCAGTTACTCCAAGGTTCCCTTTCTCAACATCTACATATATATACATAAATGAAAAAATTTAAAAAGTTGACTTAAGATCTAAGTTTAAATTTCGAGATCTCCCTAGCTCCGCCCGTGGGTCCATCCATCTAAGTCTGGGTAAGCAGAGTTTAAGTTTGGTGAAGTGTCAACATCCATATGCTTTGTTATCTTCGAATGCTTCACAACTCTCCTCCCTGCAATTCAAATTTGTTGTGAAGCTAGGATTTTCGTCAAGAAAATTCAAAATATAAAGAGATTAAACATACAAAGACGCCAGATTCAACATCTAACACGTATACATATATAAAAACGATTGACCTTTATATAGTACGACTTTTCAGCTCCGCCATCTAAGTCTTGCATGGTCGGAAAGCAAAGGGTGGTCTGGTGCACATTCTTTGTCAACTAAAGTTTTGGCATGCAGAGTTAAATCAGGGAATAGTCGAGGTGTATACGAGCTAACGCAGATAGTGATATTACAAGAACACACAAAAAAAAAATACAAAAGAAAAAGATACCTTTGAAAAGATTTGGCTTTGTGTCATCTTTAGAGCTTACTTTTCTCTATTTGCTTTGATTTGAATGATTAGAATGTCTCCTTTTAAAGATTTTTAATCTTTTCCTACTTTTAATATGATAAAATATTTCATTTTTTCCTTTTATTTTCCCACTTTTGGTATGATAAGGTATTAATAATACTTGGTTGTTCAAATATATTAAAAGATCAAAATCGGCAATGCTTAATTATCTATATCTATATTTATATCTATATATTATTAAAAGGAGAGGATAAAGGCCATACATTAAGCCAAGTGGCAGCCCAAGAATAAGCCACTTGGTATTTTAGGACAAAAAATATAGTTCGGTTAGTTGTTAGTTACCACTAATTTTAAAATTTATCATAGACATTTTTTAAATAAATTTAATTTTTCACTGACAGTTTAATGTTGCCAG
The DNA here is from genome assembly GCF_002878395.1 of Capsicum annuum. Classification (NCBI taxonomy): domain Eukaryota; kingdom Viridiplantae; phylum Streptophyta; class Magnoliopsida; order Solanales; family Solanaceae; genus Capsicum; species Capsicum annuum. Next base: position 69,486 of record NC_061113.1, on the reverse strand, counting down.
TTTTTTGAAAATTCATACTTTAATTAACCAATTAACTATTTACTAAGGACTGATTTCTTTAAATAATGTTTCATAATTGCCTTGCTTTACAAAAAAATTATTTCGAATGTTCTTCTTTTAATAATAATTAAAAATATTTTACTTTTTTATTCATTATCCTCATCCACATCCTATTTATTTGCAAGTTGGAATTCAAAGTAAAATATTATTATTACAAAGTATTAAGTAAATGAAAAGATTTTATCATATTCAAACTGTGTAATATTGCAATTTGAATTATTGATTCCTACAAAAAGTCATTTTTCTTGTGGGTTCATTTACCCTTTTGCATCAAAAATGAAAAAAAACTTATCTAATCTCATAAGCGTTTTTTACAACTTCTCACATTACAGTTGACATTTTGAATTGGAAACTGTTATGTGATTTACATCATCCATAACTTAAATGTGTCGCAGGCCGCAGCAGTTCAAACCAAGTGGGTTACTTCATGCAAATAAAATATTTTCTACTCTTTTAAGTTCAATTAATCAAACTGTTTAGATGCATATTATTGAAATTCTGCAGTTCTCTTACTGCAAATCATCTAATTTGCTTCTACTACCAAGCCACTGGCAATCTCCATTTTCAAAATGTATTTATATAAATGGTGATTCGATTGGTAACCTTTCTCCATATAAATGTATTTATATATAAAGAACCTGACTATCAAAAATAAAATTTGATTTACAAACCAAATTCTTAATGCGTCTTTGGGAATTAGTTCTTAATTATGAATGTTCAATTCATTCTATGAGATTTCTCGATGATTTATTTGTCTATACTTTTGAAGCAGAAGTACATTTGTTTGTCGTGCTAATGTGTATACGACAATTACACTATTTTTTCTCGACTAATTTGCCATCGGCAGAAAAGGTTAGTATCCCACTTTGACTCTGACATTAAACGCTATGTTTTAACTGTTAATTACATTTATTGTTGTGTGTTATAAGATATTTTTTCATAAACATATCTATGATGGTCATATTCAATCATCATTTGATTTCAATCATAATTTCATCTCACATGGCCAAACGGCCCAAAGTAACTTTGAAAGCCTAAAAAAATAGCAAAAGTCATTGTCCTAATTTCGCCAAATTATATTGCAATCAAGGCATTGTGAATGAGAGAAAAGTGACATTTTAATCAACAAAATATAACATTTTCTAGCTTGCTTACATATGGAAATGAAATTGTCATGTGTTTTCATTATATCAGTAACCAAAAATATGAAATTTGTCAATGATTAGAAAAGTTATTGAACTACTGATGACATGTAAATAAGGGCAACCACAACACCTTTATAATGCATTTTTGCATGTAAAATGGCACAATTGACTATAGTTTGTTAATTGAACTCTATTCTTGCTTAGAGCAATTTGGCCAATATTCAACTTTTGTATTGATGATTTAAATTATCATATTAGTTTTCTATAATGGATCGGGATCTACATAAATTTTTTAGATTAAGTTATCATATGATATTCCCATTGGTTCTTTTTTTTTTTTTTTGAGGGGCTTATCACATTCACATGCATCCATGCAGCAAATTTTAACTTATACGGGCATTGATAGGCATAATGATACAATTGCTACCTTAATTTGCTCTATTTATTTTTTAAAGTTGTCTGCCTATATGGTTGAGTTTCGATTACTACCTTGCTGCGAAAATATCAGGTTTATATTTTTTTAATGAATAAGAACAATCACCTCAACTTCACTTGCTAAAATATAGAATTTGCTTTCTTACAAGTTCTTATTGTATCTGCATTTTCTGCAAAAAAGACCACCATAATATGTGGCTAGATTATATTTATGCTACCATCACTACCTGCAAATGCTACTTGTAACGTGACAGATGGAATATCTGTCCTATATTGTAACGATGTTCAACTCAATCGCCCATCTTATCATATATCTCAAAATTATGGTGCGATCTATCTTAGAATTTTCATTATTTGGTTTCTTACACTTTAATAATATTACAATTTCGACCGGCGCATATATGTATCCCATATTACCTTCAAGATTTTTACTGTCAACCTATTAACTATGTTGAAATTTGAAAGTTCTGTTTCTCAATGCTAACAATCTCACTTAGGAAATTCCTTCGTCTATTTGCAATTTGATGTCACTGCATGCAAATATGTTTTTACAATTATATTGTGATTGAAGACTAGTTCAAATATGTTTTCACTCATGTGTATGAAAAAAAATGAAAAATTACTCTTTTGGCTACTTAAATATATACTTGACTAGATCAATTATTGGTCTAGTAAAGTATTCTTTTTCAATAAAATAGGTCCATATAAATAGATGTCTTATCAAGTATAAGGACTTTCTTCTGCGAGCTTTGGAATTTTACATCAAATTGAATGAATTTGTGTGATATAGCTAACTTTAAAATTTCTACAGCAAGACTTGGAAAATACAACACATCTACCACTTACAATTCATTATCTTTCTTGGCTTGATCCCTCCGATCTTTATCTATTTTGTTGTTTTAGGGAGATACAGCCCATTAACATCGAATTCGGTTAAACTCATTTGTCTCAGACACGAAACACAAATATATTATGAATCCTCACATTTCAGGCATGAGATAATTTGATAGTTTTATTTTATTTAAAAAGTAAATGTAGATGTACTTGGACAAGAAAAAATAAATATTAAAAAAGCAAAAAATAAAACAATTTAGTTTCTTAGACAAAATAGGCCAAACTGGCATTTTCTTGGCAAGACTAAAACATTGACTAAGAGAATGACTTGGAATTGATTAATATGAATAATGTTCAAACACATACAAACAAGCATATGGACATAATTCCTGACCTAATTTCTCCGCTAAGTTCAATAACAGTGGTGTTAGGGTTAACTTGTGTATTGAATATGTGCTACCTTTCACTAGCAAATGCATATCAGATAACTCAGCCACCACCATAACTATGGCAGATTGAAAAATCATCTGACTTTTATTTGTCTAGGGTGAGATTTAAGCCTTATACTCCGGTTCTTTTCACCCATTTCTTCGACAATTAGGTCACTTATTGATCATTAGATTGAAGCTCCATCGGACTTAATTTTCTTTCTATTAACTTGGGAAAATGTAATATTATGAGTTTTGATGATACATACATATATATAGTTTACGTATGATTTTAGTGTACTCCATAAATGTTGTGTGTATTAAGTGAAGTGTATGGATTTCTTGGATTAAAGTTTAAAGAAAGATTATTGATAATAGTTGAATTGACGGAGGAACATATTATTGGAGTTTGTGACTCAAATTCTGTTGATCCAGCTCTGAAAAGTTCACAGTGCGACCCTTGTTTATGATTTTTCATGGGGTCTGTGGCGGTAGCATAGGGATCGGGCTGATAGTCCTGTATGTTTTTGGGCATAGGATTTATTATATGCACGTATTATATAAGTGCAATTAGTGGGTTATTTTTGGACGTTCAGAAAATACGTCATTCTCCTCATTGTACTCCTCTGTATTATAGAGAAATTCCTCCGCCTCTGCCCGTGGTTTTTCCCACAAGGGTTTCTACGTAAATCTATGCACTAATCTTGTTTTTCTTTTGCTTGTGGTATTACTTATTCTGTCCGATCATAACACATATTAAGCGTGCAAAGGAAAAAAATAATGACTTTGCGATTGGAAGGATAAAACAATTTAGTTTCTTAGACAAAATAGGCCATCTTGGCAAGTCTAAAGACTTGTGCTTTGACCATTGACTTAGAGAATGGTTAATATGAATGAAGATTGATTAATATGAATGAAGAAAGTTCAAACACATACAAACAAGCATGTGGACATAATTCCTTCCCTGATTTCTCCGCTTTGATCGCCTTTTTTTTCAATAACTGTTAGAGTCTGTGACCCGAATTTTGTTGATCTAGCACTGAAAAGTTTGCAGTGCGATCCATGTTCACCCCCGCAATATGGACCTGTATATTTTTGGGCTTAGGATTTATATTTTTGGGCTTAAGATTTATTTGTATGCACGTATTATATAAGTGCGTTTAGTGGGTTGTTTTTGGTTGTGAAAAATCACGTCATTGAAACTCTCGTCTCCTCCATTGCACTCCCCTCCATTGTAGTGAATTCCTCCTCCTCTGCCCGTGATTTTTCCCGTCAAGGGTTTCCACGTAAATCTATATGTGTTCATCTTGTTGCTTCTTTTGCTTATCCTATTGCTTATTCCATTTTGATTCGATAACAATAACAATGGTGTTCGGGCTAACTTGTGTATTGAATACGTGCTATACTCCTGTGCTTTTTGCCCATTTCTTTGACAATTAGGCCACTTATTGATCATTAATACTCATTATTAGTCTATGAATAATTTATGTTTCAATAAAATAAATTGAGATCATCATTTGCGGTATTATCTATGAACGAGTAAGAGAAAAGGCTATTTTTTATAGTTCAAACTAACTACACATGATGCTTTAATGATTAGAGTAAAAAATACGTTCTGTTAATGAGTAGTAACATCAAATGAAAATTCAAAGAGATAAGGATTTGTTTGTTGTAGTTTTCATATGAAATTTCCACAGTAAGAATTACAAAGTCTTTCTTGACTTCATTTTGCTACTCTTTTAGCTACTTAAATATGCTTGATTAGATCACAGTAAAGTATTCCCTTTTTAATAGAATCGGTTCACATAAACAACTGTCTAATCAAATATAAGGAATTGCCATTTGTTTTGTTTTTTCCTATTTTATTTCTTTTGCAAACTTTGGGATTTTACATCAAATTGAATGAATTTTTGTGATGCAACTTGCTTTGAAATTTCTATAGCAACAATTTTGTGACTTTAATGTTATGAAAAGTAAGTATAGTTCAAAATATATTAGATATAATGTTAGTCTAAGAGTGGATATGATCCACTAGTTTAAAGATGAGAAATGAGAACCAAGCATATCTGGATCACATATATACCATATGATGTTTGTCTGAATTAAATTGAATTATTCCATGCCCTTTTTCATTTTGCTATTAAATTTAATATCAGTGAACTTTATTTTGTGATAAAGTTAAAGTGAAAAGACTATATTGGTAATGAATTATATCTTTTTATTTATTTGGAAGTGAAAGGGATTTGTTTGAAATTTCTCATCAAGACATGACAAATATTGTCTTATGAAATTTTCATGGAAGAGACTTGTACATTGACTTGAGAATGACAAAATTTAAGTGTCTGCAGTTGGACTCTTTCTTTCTTTCGAGAGTAAAAGATGTAGATTATATGACTTAGTCGTATCTAATGTTTGAGAATGACGTTCTCCTACTCTTTTGGCTACTTAAATATACTTGACTAGATCAATTATTGGTCCAGTAAAGTATTTTTTTCAATAAAATAGGTCCATTTAAATAGATGTGTAATCAAGTATAAGGACTTTCTTATGCAAGCTTTGGAATTTTACATCAAATTGAATGAATTTGAAATTTCTATAACAAGACTTGGAAAAAACAACACCATCTTCAACTTCCAGTTCATTATCTTTCTTGACTTAATTAACAACACGTTCTTGAAATGACAGTGGAATTGATTAATATGAAGAAAGTTCAAACACATACAAACAAGCAAATGGAGATGATTATTCAACAAAATGAAGACTCATTGACTTTAAAGTCATTCTAATTCTACGCCTTAGTTTACACGCAAGGCTTGTATTGGTTTATTACAATATAAATAGTGTACCCTGCACTAATTTCATCAACAACAAAAATTATCAACTCAAATTCGTTTAACAGTACATGGTGATGTTTTCAAAAATATTATTCTCTTTACTTCAGTTTTTCACTCTCTTTACAACTACTTTTGCTTCCACTGAGGAAGCAACTGCTCTCCTTAAATGGAAATCAACTTTCAAGAACCAGAATAATTCCTTATTGGCTTCATGGAAACCAAGTTCTGATGCATGCAACGACTGGTATGGAGTTACATGCATTAATGGTACGGTGAACACGTTGAATATTACTAATGCTAGTGTCTCTGCTACACTATATGATTTTCCGTTTTCATCTCTCCCTTTTCTTGAGTATCTTAATCTTAGCATGAACAATTTGGCTGGCACCATCCCACCTGAGATTGGTAATCTCACTAATCTTGTCTGTCTTGACTTGAATAACAATCAAATTTCGGGCACAATCCCATCACAAATCGGCTTCTACTAGTCAAGCTTCAGATCCTCCACATATTTCAAAACCATTTAAATGGTCCCATTCCAGGAGAAATAGGTCAGCTAAGATCTCTTACTAAGCTATCTTCGGGCTGGAACTTCCTTAATGGTTCTATTCTTGCTTCATTGTGGAATTTGAACAACTTGTCCCATTTGTATCTTTATGAGAATCACCTTTCTGGCTCTGTTCCTGCAGAGATAGGAAAACTTGTCAATCTTGTTGAAGCTTATCTTCAAACAAACCAGTTAACAGGTCACATCCCTCCAGAACTAGGCAACTTGATCAATGCAAGAGTGTTCTATGCTTTCTCCAATGAATTGTTTGGTCCCATTCCTGCAGAAATAGGTAAGATGAAGTCACTTCAGAATTTAAGCTTACATACAAACAATCTTTCTGGCCCAATTCCTAGTGAGTTGGGGAATCTGAAAAACCTCAATGATCTGGAATTATCCAATAATCAACTCACTGGTTCAATTCCGTCTTCCATTGGCATTTTGAGAAACTTGCACACTTTGTTTCTCGGCAACAACAATCTGATTGACGAAATTCCTTCATCTTTTTGTAATTTGACATCACTAACAGTCCTGTATTTGTTGAAAAACAACTTGAAGGGAAAAATTCTGCAATTATTGGGTAATATCAGTGGCCTCCAGTATGTGATGATGTCACATAATAATCTCAGTTGAGAGCTCCCGTTGTCTATTTGCAATTTAACATCACTACAAGTTCTAGATTTGGGTCGAAACAATCTAATTGGAGCAATTTCGCAATGTTTTCGCAACATGAGTGGTCATCTTGAGGTTCTTGATATGCAGCACAACAATCTTTCCGGTACTCTTCCAACAACTTTTAGCATTGGAAGTGCACTCGGAAGCTTCAATTTGCATGGCAATAAGCTAGAGGGAAAAATTCCACGATCCTTAATAAATTGCCAACGACTGGAAGTTCTGGTTTAGGGGACAATCTCCTCAATGATACCTTTCCAATGTGGTTGGGAACTCTTCCTGAGCTGCGAGTTTTAAGCTTGAGATTGAATAAGTTGCATGGATCCATTAGAACTTTAGGAAGTGGAAACATGTATCTTGAGCTCCGAATCTTAGATGTCTCTTCCAATGCCTTCACGAGAAACTTACCGACGAGTCTGTTTCAACATTTGAACGCCATGAGGAAAATTGATCCATCAAAGAAGGCACCGAGTGATCATGAAAGATATGGATATTACCAAAACTCCATAGCTGTCGTAACAAAGGGAATGGAGCTTGAAGTTGTGAGAGTCTTGTTTTTGTACACCACTATTGATCTTTCAAACAATAAATTTGAAGGACATATTCCAAGTATCATAGGTGAACTCATTGCACTTCGCATGCTAAATTTATCTCATAATGGATTGCAAGGTCCTATTCCGCAATCACTTGGAAGTTTATCTTCAGTTGAATCATTGGATCTGTCAGGTAACCATCTTGTAGGAGAGATACCAGCACAATTTGCTTCTCTTACATCTCTCGAAGTCTTAAATCTCCCCTAAAATCATCTCGAAGGGTGCATTCCTCAAGGAAATCAATTTCATACCTTTGAGAACAATTCATATGAAGGTAATGATGGATTACGTGGATTCCCACTTTCAAAGTCTCAGAGAAAACTTATGCTGGATCTGCGGTTGATGAAGAAAGCAACTCTGAATTTCTGAATGATTTTTGGAAAGCGGCTCTTATGGGGTATGGAACCGGACTATGTATCGGACTATCCATAATATATATCTTGATCTCAACTGGAAATATGAAATGGCTTGAAAGAACCGTTGAAGAGCTGGGACATAAAATTATGATGGCAAGGAGAAAGAAGCAGGGAACGCAAAGGAACTACAGAAGACGAAATAACCTCTTCTAGAAAATTTACCAATGGAGCAAAATTCGATTTCAGGAACTTACAGTTATTCAAGCTGAGCTAAACAACTAATCGATACTCTCTCCGAAGCATATTCTTCTTATTGATAAGTGTTTGATGTTCACTATCTTGTTTTTCAAATTTCAGATGTCAAGGATAAGAGGACGTTGGCGCAGTGGAGTTAGTTACTCCTATTGTTCACTACTAAGCTTAATTTTGAGAGATGTCTGCATTTACATTTGTTCTTCTTTAGTTTGTATTAATCTACTTAAGGTTTATAAACTTAATATATTTTTCAAGTTCATATGCTCAAGTTTGAATGTCTCGTTACATAATCCCAAAAGGAAGACAATAGCTCAAGCTATTTAATTCATAATTTCAAACCATATTTGTTTCGCAAACAGAAATAAGCTTATAGATCACTAACTGATCTGTTACAAATTAGAACAAGAAAATATTACGAATCGAAACCTGAATTCTCTTCAGTATTCCGTCCTCACAAGAGTACGCGAAGAATCTAAGAGGTACTCCCATACAAACGGAAATAGTTGTCTATTCTGCATCTTAATGACAATCACGTTCTCTACTTTCCTATATTTGAACTATAACTCTTCTGTTTCTGCTAATTTGACCAACTTGTCTATTTTGTTTCTTCATGAGAATCACCTTTCTGGACCTATTCCTGAAGAGATTTGGCAAATTAAAAGGACGTCTTTCATATAAAATATAGTAAAGAAATTATTTTCTCAAAGCAAATGACCACATCATATGAAATTTTCATGAAACAGACTTGTACATTGACTTCAGAATGACCAAATTTAAGTATTTGCAGTTAGACTCTTTCTTTCTATCGAGTGTAAAAGATGCAAATATTATATGACTTAGCCGTATATAATGTTTGAGAATGACATTCTCCTACTCTTTTGGCTACTTAAATATACATGACTAGATCAATTATTGGTCCAGTATTCTTTTTCAATAAAATAGGTCAACATAAATAGATGTCTAATCAAGTATAAGGACTTTCTTCTGCAAGCTTTGGAATTTTACATCAAATTGAATGAATTTGTGTGATGTAGCTAACTTTGAAATTTCTACAACACATCTCCCACTTACAATTCATTATCTTTCTTGGCTTAATCCCCTCCGATCTTTATTTATTTTGTTCTTTTAGGGAGATACAGCCCATTAACAACGAGTTCGGTTAAACTCATTTGTCTCAGACACGAAATACAAATATATTATGAATCCTCACATTTCAGGCATGAGACGATTTGACAGTTTTATTTTATTTAAAAAGTAAATGTAGATGTACTTGGACAAGAAAAAATAAATATTAAAAAAGCAAAAAATAAAACAATTTAGTTTCTGAGACAAAATAGGCCAAACTGGCATTTTCCTTGGCAAGACTAAAACATTGACTAAGAGAATGACTTGGAATTGATTAATATGAATAATGTTCAAACACATACAAACAAGCATATGGACATAATTCCTGACCTAATTTCTCCGCTAAGTTCAATAACAGTGGTGTTCGGGTTAACTTGTGTATTGAAGCTCCGTCGGACTTAATTTTCTTTCTATTAACTAGGGAAAATGTAATATTATGAGCTCTGATTATATATATATATATCAAGTTTACGTATGATTTTATTGATAATAGCTGAATTGATGGAGGAACATATTGTTGGAGTCTGTGACACAAATTCTGTTGATCCGGCCCTGAAAAGTTCGCAGTGCGACCCATGTTTGTGATTTTTCATGGGGTCTGTGGCGGTAGCGTAGGGATCGGGCTGATAGGCCTGTATGTTTTTGGGCATAAGATTTATTTTACGCACGTATTATATAAGTGCAATTAGTGGGTTATTTTTGGACGTTCAGAAAATACGTCATTCTCCTCATTGTACTCCTCTGTATTATAGTGAAATTCCTCTGCCTCTGCCCGTGATTTTTCCCGCAAGGATTTCCACGTAAATCTATGTGCTCATCTTATTTTTCTTTTGCTTGTGGTATTACTTATTCTGTCTGATCATAACACATATTAAGCGTGCAAAGGAAAAAAATAATGACTTTGCGATTGGAAGGATAAAACAATTTAGTTTCTTAGACAAAATAGGCCAAACTGGCATTTTTCTTGACAAGACTAAAGACTTGTGCATTGACTTAGAGAGTGACATCTTCTATACTTGGAATTGGTTAATATGAAGAAAGTTCAAACACATACAAACAAGCATATGGACATAATTCCTTCCCTGATTTTTCCGTTTTGATCGCCTTTTTTTTTTCAAGGGAAAAGGCTCAAATATACCATTGAACTATCAGAAATGATTCATTTATGCCATCCGTTAAAAGTTGGGCTCATTCATGCCATCGCCGTTACAAAACTGGCTCATCCATGCCATTACTTTTAAGAGTCGATTTTTAGAAAACAGTTTTGCCACGTGGCAGCTAATTAGAGATCCATGTCAATTTTTTTATTTTTATTTTTTAAATTTAATTTAAAAAAATTATACAAAATTTTTATTATAAATATCTTTTTTAAAAAATAAAAAATAAAAAAAATCACCTCAACTTCCCAACCTTATACATTATATATTTATAAAAAAAATCTTATCCTAAAGAAAACTACCCCAATCATCCCCACCTTTTCCTCAACCCCCTCAACTCCCTCAACTTCCCAACCTTATACATTATATAGTACACCCACACAGACACAAAGGGGACATAGAAAAACACAAAGATAAGGGGAACGAATAGGGAGGATTAGGGAAACAAAAAGGACGAAAACAGGAAGAAAGGGAGAGGAATCTTGATAAAAAAAACACGGACTGGGAGAGAAAAACAAAAAAAGAGAAGAGTTAAGAAGAAAAGGGAGTAACATTTGACAGAAACAAAAAACAAATAACATAAACGGGCAAAGAACGAGTTGGAGTTTAAGGTTTTGTTCGTGGTTTCGAGTTCGCAGCTTCTTCTTTCTTTTGTTGGCAACTGTTTTTTCAAAAGGTAACCCTTTACCTTTCTTTGAATAATATAATATCGCAATTATGCGAAATTTAATTCCAATATTATGAAGTGGAGTTGCTCTTATTTTACATTTGTTGTTGTAATACTAGAGTATTCAAATCTTTGTTATGATTAAATTTGAAGTGAGATTTGATATAATATATGATCCATGCATTGATGCATATAAATGATTATCAAAAAAGAATAAATAATAACGTACACATCCACACACAATACTTTACTACATACATTTTGCATGCATACACACAAAGAGGGAGAGAAAAGTAAGGAAAAGAGAATGCACCAATGGAAGAAATTGTTCACATTTTTGCATTCTTTTTCTTTCTCTATCATGTACTTTTCAAAGTGTTAAGAAGGACTAACCATTTAATGTCTTTGAATTGATCATTTTAATATGGTCACCTTTTTCATTTGGCAAAATATGACAAGAATATGGTTCCGTCCTTTATTATCATTGCATATAAGGACTAGCAATGGTTATGATGAACTAGAATTTCAGGTTTGAATATTTTGGGTTCGTGTATAAATAAATACCTAGAAGATTGATCAAATATATATATAATTATTTTTAAAAATAAGAATTCAGAAAAAACATGCACATTAGTTATATGCAAAATTTATTATTCGTTAATTGATATATAAAAGCATAGAAATATGTAATCTATAAACTTCATAACCAACACCATTTTTTTTAAAAAAATTAAATAAGAAATTATAAAAAAAAAATTTATAATTTTTTTTTTTAAAAATTATTTTTTTCTAAAAAAAATGACGTGGACCTCTAATATGCTGCCACGTGGCAAAGCTATTTTCTAAAAACCGGCTCTTAAAAGTAATGGCATGGATGAGCTAGTTTTGTAATGGCAATGGCATGAATGAGCCCAACTTTTAACAGATGGCATAAATGAGCCATTTATGATAGTTCAGTGGTATATTTGAGCCTTTTCCCTTTTTTCAATAACTATTAGAGTCCGTGACTTGAATTTTATTGATCCGGCCCCGAAAAGTTCGCGGTACAACCCATATTTGCCCCGCGATATGGACCTGTTTATTTTTGGGCTTAGGATTTTTTTGTACGCACGTATTATATAAGTGCATTTACTGGATTGTTTTTAGTTGTGAAAAATTACGTTGAGACTCTCGTCTCCTCCATTGTACTCCTCTCCATTATAGTGAATTCCTCCTCCTCTGCCCGTGATTTTTTCTATCAAGGGTCTCCACGTAAATCTACATGTGTTCATCTTGTTGCTTCTTTTGCTTATCCTATTGCTTATTCCTGTTTGATTCGATAACAATAACAGTGGTGTTCGGGCTAACTTGTGTATTGAATACGTGCTACCTTTCACTAGCAAATGCATACCGGATAGCTCAGTCACCACTATGACTTTGGTAGACTGAAAAATCACCTATTATTTTTTGGTCTAGGGTGCAATTTTAAGCCTTATACTCCTGTGCTTTTTGCCCATTTCTTTGACAATTAGGCCACTTATTGATCATTAATACTCATTATTAGTCTATGAATAATTTATGTTTCAATAAAATAAATTGAGATCATGATTTGCGGTATTATCTATGAACGAGTAAGAGAAAAGGATATTTTTTATAGTTCAAACTAACTACACATGATGCTTTAATGATTAGAGTAAAAAATATGTTCTGGTAATGAGTGGTAACATCAAATGAAAATTCAAAGAGATAAAGATTTGTTTGTTGTAGTTTTCATATGAAATTTCCACAGTAAGAATTACAAAGTCTTTCTTGACTTCATTTTCCTACTCTTTTAGCTACTTAAATATTCTTGATTGGATCAAAGTAAAGTATTCTATTTCTAATAAAATCGGTCCACATAAATAACTGTCTTATCAAATATAAGGATTTGCCATTTGCTTTGTTTTTTCCAATTTTTTTTCTTTTGAAAGCTTTGGAATTTTACATCAAATTGAATGAATTTTTGTGATGAAGCTTTCTTTGAAATTTCTATATCAAGAATTTTGTGAGTTTAACGTTATGAAAAGTAAGTGTAGTTCAAATTATATTAGAGATAATATTAGTCTAAGACTGGATATGCTCCACTAGTTTAAAGATGAGAAATGAGAACCAAACATATTTGCATCACATATATACCATATGATTTTTGTCTGAATTAAATTGAATTATTCCATGCCCTTTTTCAATTTGCTATTAAATTTAATATCAGTGAACTTTATTTTGTGATAATGTTAAAGTGAAAAGACTATATTGGTAATGAACTATATCTTTTTATTTATTTGGAAGTGAAAGGGATTTGTTTGAAATTTCTCATCAAGACATGAAAAATATTGTCTTATGAAATTTTCATGGAAGAGACTTGTACATTGACTTGAGAATGACAAAATTTAAGTATCTGCAGTTGGACTCTTTCTTTCTTTTGAGAGTAAAAGATGTAGATTATATGACTTAGTCGTATCTAATGTTTGAGAATGACATTCTCCTACTCTTTTGACTACTTAAATATACTTGATTAGATCAATTATTGGTCCAGCAAAGTATTTTTTCCAATAAAGTAGGTCCACATAAATAGATGTCTAATCAAGTATAAGGACTTTCTTATGTAAGCTTTGGAATTTTACATCAAATTGAATGAATTTGTGTGATTAGCTTTCTTTGAAATTTCTACAGCAAGACTTCGAAAATACAATATCATCTTCCACTTACAATTCATTATCTTTCTTGACTTTATTTTCTCCTCTCTTTTTTTTAATTTTTTTTTTTTTTTTGAGGGAGGTACAACTATTAATAAGGCATTCTTTCAGTAACAGTGGAATTGATTGATATGAAGAAAGTTGAAACACATACAAACAAGCATATGGAGATAATTATTCAACAAAACAAAGACTCATTGACTTTAAAGTCATTCTGATTCTACGCCTTATTTTACATGCAAGGCTTGTATTGGTTTATTACAATATAAACCAATTTCATCAACAACAAAAATTATCAACTCAAAATCGTATAATATGACGGTTTCGAAAATATTGTTTTTACTTTAGTTTTTCACTCTCTTTACAATTACTTTTGCTTCCACTGAGGAAGTAACTTCTCTCCTAAAATGGAAATCAACTTTCAATAACGAGCATAATTCCTTGTTGGCTTCATGGAAACAAAGTTCTGATGCATGCAACGACCAGTACGGAGTTGTTTGCTTTAATGGTAGGGTAAGTAGGTTGAATATTACAAATGCTAGAGTCATTGGTACCCTCTATGATTTTCCGTTTTCATCCCTCCATTTTCTTGAATATGTTGATCTTAGCATGAACAGTCTCTCTGGCACCATCCCACCTGAGATTGGTAATCTCACTAATCTTGTCTGTCTTGACTTGCATATCAATCAAATTTCAGGCACAATCCCATCACAAATCGGCTCACTGGTCAAGCTTCAGATCCTCCACATATTTGACAACCATTTAAATGGTCCCATTCCAGGAGAAATAGGTCAGCTAAGATCTCTGACTAAGCTATCTTTGGGCAGGAACTTCCTTAATGGTTCTAGTCCTTCTTCATTGGGGAATTTGAACAACTTGTCCTATTTGTATCTTTATGAGAATCACCATTCTGGTTCCATTCCGGAAGAAATAGGTTACCTGAGGTCTCTTACTAAACAAGCTTTGAGTACCAACTCTCTTAATGGTTCTATTCCTGCTTCACTAGGGAATCTGAAAAACCTCAATGATCTGGAATTATCCCATAATCAACTCTCTGGCGCAATTCCTAGTGAGTTGGGGAATATGAAAAACCTCAGTGCTCTGGTATTATCCAATAATCAATTCTTTGGCCCAATTCCTAGTGCGTTGGGGAATCTGCAAAACCTCCGTTATCTGACATTATCCAATAATCAACTCTCTGGCCCAATTCCTAGTGCGTTGGGGAATCTGAAAAACATCTATTATCTGGTATTATCCAATAATCAACTCTCTGGCCCAATTCCTAGTGAATTGGGAAATCTGAAAAACCTCCATTATCTAATATTATCCAATAATCAACTCAATGGCCCAATTCCGTCTTCCTTTGAAAATTTGAGAACTTGCAAAATCTGTTTCTCGACAACAACAATCTGACGGCTGAGGGAATTCCTTCATTTATTTGTAATTTGACATCATTGGTAGTCCTGAATTTGTCGAGAATCAACTTGAAAGGAAAAATTCTGCAATGTTTGGGTAATATCAGTGGCCTCTGGTATGTGATGATGTCACATAATAATCTCAGTGGAGAGCTCCCTCCATCTATTTGCAATTTAACATCACTACAAGGTCTAGATTTGGGTAGAAACAATCTAATGGGAGCAATTCCACAATGTTTTGGCAACATGAGTGGTCATCGTAACAAACCCACAGGACCACTCGAGTACACTGAGGCGCAGCAGTAGGGACAAACAGTCCCCAAAATACCTGGTTGAGTATGTGGTCCCAAAGGCCAATAGAGGACCACTACCTCTGTCAAATACCGCTGCACATATTGCACCATCCTGCCAAGAAACGTCCAAATGAATACCCTGCTATATAAACATCACAAGAGCTTTAGAGGAGGGCATGGAAGAACTTGCATCTTATTTTCTTAGCTAAACTTTTAGCAATCTGGAATCTCTCTTTTCTATTTTCTCTTTTTTATCTATCTTTTTGCCTTGTTTTCCCTAAGTTGAGAATTGCTACATTGTAATTTCTCCCTATCAGTGAATACAATTTTGAATCAGTCAATTTGGTGCTTTCATTGAACCTCCTCTACCAATGGGTGATGGTTCTCCTAACACACGTTTGCGCACAATGGACGAGGCCTTCAAGAAGCTGCAAGAAACTGTTGATTCTCACAGTATAACTTTTGATTCGATTAACTCCACACTATAAGAAATTATCTCCCAAATTTCCACCCTCCAGACCCAGAATCAGCACACCCAACCCTCTACAAAAAGCTCAACAACCTCTAACCCTAGTTGTTCTTCCATACCACCACGACAAAATTTCTTCTATCAACATCTTTCTCCCCCAGCTCCGCAGTTGAATCCACCACACCAGCCACAAGCCCTTTCTGTAAATTAGAACCCTTGTGGCCCTTTTCGGAGAGATAAACCAGCACCCATAGATTTAGCCCGTTTTGATGGCCGGTTTGCTGAAAGTTGGATTTTCCAAGCCAACCAATACTTTGTTTCTTATAATGTCCATGATGAACATCGTTTGAACCTTGTCTCCTTCTATCTTGAGGGCATGGCTAGAGACTGGTATCAATGGATGTATAAGAACCATCAACTGATTGGCTGGGAACACTTCACCAAAGCTTTGGTAACTCGTTTCGGTTCAAAATCCATGGAAGCACCTGAGGGGCTTTTGGGGAAATTGCAGATGACTTCGACTGTTGCTGAGTATCTTTCTCGATTTGAGCAGCTTGCTAATCGCACTACTGATGCTTCTCCAGAGATGTTGCAGCATCTTTTTATTCAGGTGTGATTCGACACAGCTCTAGCCCTTATTCCTCACCCATCCTTTTGGTGATAAAAAAAGATGGCACATTGCGCTTTTGCATCGGCTATAGGGCATTGAACTCCATCACGGTTAAAGATCGTTTTCCCATTCCCACGGTTGATGAATTATTTGATGAACTCCATAATGCCCATTTTTTCTCCAAGTTGGACTTATTAGCTGGATACCATCAAATCCGTGTCCATCAGGATGATATAGAAAAGACAGCCTTCCGAACTCATGATGGTCATTTTGAGTTCCTTGTCATGCCCTTCGGCCTCTCAAATGCCCCATCCACCTTTCAAGCTACAATGAACTCCTTATTCAAGCCCTTCCTTCGCCGGTTTGTCCTTGTCTTCTTCGATGACATATTAGCTTATAGTCAGTCCTGGCAGGATCATCTTGCTCACTTGCAGAATGTTTTTGAGTTGCTCAAGAGGAATTCTTTGGTGGTTAAACAGTCTAAATGCCAATTTGGACAGACTTCTATTACATACTGGGTCATATTATTTCTTTCAGCGGCTTGCAAGTTGACCCCGAGAAAAGAAGTTCGTGGTTTTCTGGGCTTGACGGGTTATTATCGGCGATTTGTAAAGGGATATGCCCAACTTGCTTCCCCACTCACAAACCTTCTAAAAAAGGATTCCTTTGTTTGGTCTTTTAGCGCATCCACAACGTTTTTTGACCTCAAACGAGCCCTTAGTTCTGTTCCAATTCTTGCATTGCCAGATTTCTCAAAAGTGTTCTCTATGGAAACTGATGCCTCTAGTACTGGAATTGGAGCAGTGTTATCTCAAGAAGGGCACCCCATTGCTTTTTTCAGTGAAAAATCATCTCCCAGGATGCAAGCGGCTTCCACTTACACGAGGGAAATGTTTGCTATTACCCAAGCTGTCCAAAAGTGGCGTAAATACTGTCACAACCCAAACCGGGGCCCTGGCCGTGACGAGCATTCCAAACCATAAAGGCCCGAAACACCCCTATCTATCTGGTAATCATGCACATGACTTATATGACAAAAGAAATGCGGAAGATACACAAAATAATGGAAACATGGTCAAGAATCATATGAAAACAGTAATGGGGAATAATCTCCCACAATTCTCAATCAACATCTCGAAAACGTCTGCGAAATCTCTACTACATGACCGAAACAAATAACTATCTGACAACTGGGACAAGCCCCCAGTAGACCCTAAACTACTAAATGATAAATGAACTGATAGACATCAAGCCTTCCAAAATATAGAAGGCTCACCACTTGATTCTACAAATCTTTCGGAAGAGATCTACTAGTTATCTGGACCCCTAGACTGTGCCTCCGAACCTAGGTGGGAAGGGAGTCAATACAAAAGTACTGGTACGCAGAGAAATCAAAACAAAATACAATATTTTTACAAAATATAGGTGACAGCTAGTATAAAGCAGTTTCGTATCAAATCATTTGAAAACACATGGACATAATGTAATAGTTTTCAACAACAATGTAATGCAGTTGAGCTAGGTGGAATACCCTACATATAACATTTACACCAACTGTCAAACCTCGATTGCCGCCGAGATTAGAGTATAAGTGTGGGGAAGACACACAAGATCATACAGCAGGGTGTCTCGACCCAATAAAGTATGGTAGTGCACAAGATCACGAAGCAGGGCTCCTAACCATAGTCCCAATTTGGGAATGACATAAAGTCAGGTACACAAGATCACTTAGCTTGGTACCAAATTCCCATGTCGGCAAACACGGTTTCCAGCGATGAGCCCTTACACTCAAACGCCTTCTTCGGGCATCCACCTATCTCGTATAAAATAAATGCATTCAACTCCATCTAATTCTACCACATATCTTATTCTGTAGGGTATCGTCATGCCCGACTTGCAACCCATCAATATCACATCATTACTTCATGCAACCATTATATTCATCATATTTCAACATAATAACCATCTCCTTGCAAGTCAAAAATCATATCCACTTTCAAAATAGTTAATGTCATGCTTGTCAAGATGATTTCTAACAATTCACACCATATGAAAATTCAAAATAATTTCATATCAAGAGAGGGGTTTCATATAATTCATGCTCTCAATTTAACATCTTTTGAATCACAAGCATATGCATTTATATTCATAATTTCAAAACCCCGCATTTTTAAAACACGAACTTTTTTAATCCCATGAGATTTTTGATAGAACCCCACGTACCTCTATTTAGGAATTCAAAGGGTGCTTCTTAATGCCCTCGACTTGGGGATTCCAAACCTTCAATTTGCTTTGAAAACCCATGGTTAAATCTTGAGTTATGTGGATTTTTATTTTGAAACCCTTATGTAAGTTCTTGGAGTAATTTGATGATAATGGATGTATTTTGGTGTTATTGGGGATGAATCCCGTGTTTGGATGGGTTTGGGGCCATGGGAAATGTCTAATTTGGCCTTAGAATTTAAAATTCAGGACTGGAACGCCGTCTAAAGCTTCACCGCAATGCGCTGGAAATCACGGTGAGCTACTGGAATTGACAATTGTCATTTTGAGGCTTACCGTGACGCGGAGCTTGGAAAAATGCCAATTATTGCGACCTGGAAGTTCAGCTGAAACTTAAAATAGCCATAACTTCTTACCTGGTTGTTGGATTTCGACGAATCTTATATTGTTGGAAAGCTTATTCAATTATCTACAATTCGGTATATAGTAGGCCACCTAGTTAATCATATACAATGAGTTATGGTTGATTGAAGTTGACCCAAGTTTCGATGCTTACTCAAGCTCGAACGATTGGAAATCTTTCAACTCGTCCTTGAGTTAGGGAACTTCTATGATCTTAATTCATGCTTAACTAGATTCACACACTACAAAATTGATTACACACTAAATTTGCATAGAATTCATGGATTTTGCAACCTCTATGTGAAAGAATAACGGTTTACGTTCTAGCCCGAAATGCGGGGTGTTACATTATCCCCCCTTGGGATCATTCGTTCCCGAATGATGACACGGAATATAGTCATGCACGATTTCAAGTATTCTTAGATATAGAAAAGAAGGAATAAGAAAAGATTGTACCTTCCATCTCACTATTCACAGGATCAAATAGGCTTGGGTATCTAACTCTCATGTCGTTTTCTGATTCCCAAGTTGCTTCTTCAACTTTCTGATTCCGCCACAACATTTTAACTGAGCCTATCTCCTTGCTCCTCAACTTTCTCACTTGACGATCTAAGATTGCTACAGGCTCTTCTTCATAAGACAAGGAATCAGTCACTTTGATTTCTTCAACAGGTAACACTATCGAATGATCTCCAATGCACTTCTTCAACATGGATATATGGAATACCGGGTGGACAGAACCCAAACTTGCAGGCAACTCTAACTCATATGCGACTCCACCAATCCTTTTCACAATCCGGTATGGTCCTATATAGCGAGGACTTCAATTGATGATAACCCGAACGAAGGTCTATTTTCGAAAAACATTTAGCACCCTGAAGCTGGTAAAAAAGATCATCAATCCTAGGAAGAGGATATTTGCTTTTTATAGTGATCTTATTCAACTGGCGGTAGTCTATACACATACGAAGGGACCCATCATTCTTTCGCATGAAAAGTACGGGTGCACCCTATGGGGAAACACTAGGACGAATAAAGCCTTTGTCTAGGGGGTTTGCGAGCTGTGTTTTTAACTCTTTAAGTTCAACGGGGGCCATTCTATATGGCGGAATGGAAATAGGACGAGTGTCTTATAACACATCAATGCTAAAATCTATCTCCCTATCAGGTGGTATCCCTGGGAGATCTTCGGGAAAGACTTCTAGAAACTCACTCACTACATGGACTGACTGAGGAGGAATATTTTCAACCCTGGAGTCTTTTACTCAGATTAGATGATACATACAACCTCTGGAGATGAGCTTTCGGGCTCCAAGATAAGAGATAAAGTGACCTCTAGGTGACATAGAATTTCCTGCCCACTCAATTGGTGTCTCATTCGGGAAAAAAAGTAACCCTCCGGGTTCTGCAATCAAGTATGGCATAACACGAATGGAGCCAGTCCATCCCAAGTATATCATCAAAATCTACCATATCATGTTCTATAAGGTCCGCCATAGTATCCCTACTAAGAATAGACAGAACCCAATTTCTATACACCCTTCTAGCAACAACAAAATCACCTACAGGAGTGGAAACAGTGAAGGGTTCTATAATAACTTCGGGCTTAAACCCGAACCCAACAGCCACATAAGGGGTCACATAGGACAGAGTAGACTCGGGATCAAGCAGTACATAACGAGAAAAGATTCATAACGTACCGGTGATAACATCTGGTGAAGCTTCCTCCTCCTGGCGGTTAGCCAAAGCATACAACTGGTTACGACTGCTCCCGACAGCTGAAGGAGCACCCTTAGAAGGAGGAGCCATGGAGGCAGCTTGGGTTTTAGCTCCCTCCCCTCGTATTTCCTCCCACAGAAGGGCAATCTCTCTGAAGATGACCCACTTTACCACAAGTATAACAATTTCTCCCCTCAAAAAAGAACCTCCCTAGGTGATTCCTTACACAAGTCTCATACCGTGGGTAAGTACGACACTACAGGGCCACACTGCCCTGTGACTGAGTATCTAGGGCTCTGGATCCATGATGAGTCTGGAAACTCTGAGATCGTCTGTCTGCTAGTGGTCTGGGCGCTGGGGCGCTGGCAGCAGACTGTGCATTACCCCAATTCTTCTTCTTCAGCCTTTTATTTCCCTACTTACTGCTTTGAGGCTGGTTGTGACCCTAGTCGGTAGGTCTTGCTCTTTTCGCCTGTATTTCTATCTCCCTAGCCTCTGAAATCTTTTTCTTTTTCTCTTCTACATGTTACATATGAACCGCCAGTCTAGCAAAGTACAACTCCTTGTTCAACATAGCTCCTTGTCACTCAAGCACCAGGTCATTTGAAAGGCCGAACGCAAACTTCCTCATCCGGGCCCTCATACTACTTGTCATCTCAGGAGCATAACGGGACAGCTGATTAAACTTTAGAGTATACTCCTGAACGCTCATCTTCCCCTATTTCAGATTCATGAACTCCTCAGCCTTTGCCTCCCTCAACTCTAAAGGAAAGAACCAGTCAAGGAAATCATCTACAAACTCACTCCATACCGAGGACTCAGTATTGTCGCCCTTTGCATCTTCCCAATCATTGTACCACTGATTCGCCACCTCCTTCAGCTGATACACGGCCAATTCTACCCATTCTACTTCATCAACGTGCATCACTTTTAAGATATTTTCCATTTCGTCTACAAATTCCTGCGGATCCTCTTCTACTTTAGTACCAGTGAATTTGGGAGGATTCATCGTCATGAATTGGCTCACCCGTGTAGCTCAAGAAGTAACAGATATAGACCCAGTATCTTTTGACCGCTGAGTCTGTGTAGCCATCAAATGTGTTAACATATGAATGGATTATCTAAATTCTGCATTCGAAATATCTCTCTGATTAGTCGGGGGTCGGTTAACATTGGTCTGTGGAGCTCGGGGTGGCTTGATTGGGACTGGAGGGACTCCCGGAGTAGGGACAGGGTCTTGAGTAGGAGCTCTATTACATTTCCTCATCCCATGAGTGGGATGGACTTCCTCATTCTGATCACTCTGATTAGTATTGCGACGGGGAGGCATGACTGTTATTTCTGTAAGACAAAAGATTTCTAATTAGGAACAGACTTGACTCTAAAATACGAACTAATTCACAAAGAAGGGAAACATTTCCTAAACTCCTAGTAGCTTCCTGCTTATAAGTGTGGCGCGCTACACACCCATAAACAAGACTCTACCTGACACGATTTCACATACACCCTGGGACCATGAACCCTGCTTTGATACAAAGTTTTTCACGACCCAAACTGGGGCCCTGTCCGTGACGAGTATTCCAAACCATAAAGGCCCGAAACACCCCTATCTATCTGGTAATCATGCACATGACTTATATGACAAAAGAAATACGAAAGGTACACAATATAACGGAAACATGGTCAAGAATCATATGAAAACAGTAATGGGGAATAATGTCCCACAATTCTCAATCAACATCTCAAAAACGTCTGCGAAATCTCTACTACATGATCGAAATAATTAACTATCTGAAAACTGGGACAAGGCCCACAGTAGACCCAAAACTACTAAATGATAAATGAACTGACAGGCATCAGGCCTTCCAAAATATAGAAGGCTCACCACTTGATTCTGCAAATCTGTCGAAAGAGATCTACTGGTTATCTGGACCCCTAGACTGTGCCTCCGAACATGGGAGGGAAGGGAGTCAATACAAAAGTACTGGTACGCAAAGAAATCAAAACAAAATACAATATTTTTAAAAAATATAGATGAGAGCCAGTATAAAACAGTTTAGTATCAAATCATTTGAAAACACATGGACATAATGTAATAGTTTTCAACAAAAATGTAATGCAGCTGAGCTAGATGGAATACCCTACATATAACATTTACACCAACTGTCAAACCTTGGTTGCCGCCAAGATTAGTGTATAAGTGAGGGGAAGACACACAAAATCACACAGCAGGGTGTCTTGACCCAATAAAGTATGGTAGTGCACAAGATCACGAAGCAGGGCTCCTAACCATAGTCCCAATTTGGGAATGACATAAAGTCAGGTACACAAGATCACTTAGCCTGGTACCAAATTCCCATGTCGGCAAACACAGTTTCCAGCGATGATCCCTTACACTCAAACGTCTTCTTCAGGCATCCACCTATCTCGTATAAAATAAATGCATTCAACTCCATTTAATTCAACCACATATCTTATTCTGTAGGGTATCGTCATACCCGACTTGCAACCCATCAATATCACATCATTACTTCATGCAACCATTATATCCATCATATTTCAACATAATAACCCTCTCCTTGCAAGTCAAAAATCATATCCACTTTCAAAATAGTTAATGTCATGCTTGTCAAGATGATTTCTAACAATTCACATCATATGAAAATTCAAAATAATTTCATATCAAGAGAGGGGTTTCATATAATTCATGCTCTCAAGTTAACACCTTTTGAATCACAAGCATATGCATATATAATATATCAAATCACTTCAGAAATAAGCCTAAAGACCAAATCAATATCATAAAGATGCTTAAAACATGTTTATATTCATAATTTCAAAACCCCCCCATTTTTAAAAATGAATTTTTTTAAGCCCATGAGATTTTTGAGATAACCCCACGTACCTCTATTTAGGAATTCAAAGGGTTCTTCTTGATGCCCTCGACTTGGGGATTCCAAATCTTCAATTTTCTTTGAAAACCCACGGTTAAATGTTGATTTATGTGGATTTTTATTTTGAAATCCTTATGTAAGTTCTTGGAGTAATTTCATGATAATGGATGTATTTGGTGTTATTGGGGATAAATCCCGTGTTTGGATGGCTTTGGGGCCATAGGAAATGTCTAATTTGGCCTTAGAATTTAAAATTCGGGACTGGAACGCCGTCTAAAGCTTCACCGTGATGCGCTGGAAATCTTTGTGAGCTACTGGAATTGACAATTGTCATTTTGAGGCTTACCACGACGCGGAGCTTGGAAAAATGCCAATTATTGCAACCTGGAAGTTTGGCGCAAAGCGGGTCTATCGCGGAGGCTTGCTGGAAATTGACAAGTGCCATTTTGGCTTCTGGTGCGACGCGCCATGCAATGAAATGGCAATTCATCTTACAGCTGAAACTTAAAATACCTATAACTTCTTACCCGACTGTCGGATTTCGATGAATCTTATATCGTTGGAAAGCTTATTAAATTATCTACAATTTGGTATATAGTAGTCCACCCAGTTCATCATATACAATGAGTTATGGTTGATTGAAGTTGACCCAAGTTTCGATGCTTACTCAAACTCGAACGATTGGAAATCTTTCAACTCGTCCTTGAGTTAGGGGACTTCTATGATCTTAATTCATGATAAACTAGATTCACACACTACATAATTGATTACACACTAAATTTGCATAGGATTCATGGATTTTGCAACCTCTATGTGAAAGAATAACGGTTTACGTTCTAGCCCGAAATGTGGGGTGTTACAAATACCTTTTGGGTGGCAAATTCGTCATCATCACTGACCAACAGCCGCTAAAATCTCTTATGAGTCAAGTGATTCAAACACCAGAACAACAACAATAGCTATGTAAGTTGATTGTTTATGACTTTGAGATTGTCTATCGGCCGGGGAAATTGAATTCAGCTGCTGATGCCTTGTCCAGGAAACCAGCTTTGATGGTTCTCACTGTGGCTGTCACAGAAATGGCTTTGGTTTACAAACTCAAGCATTTGAACAAAACTGATTCTTATTTGATTCAACTCCAGCATCAGTTGTGCGATGATCCTGACTCCATGCCTCACTTCACCTTCCAAGAAGGTCTGCTTCTTTTTCGTAAGCGTCTGATTATTCCCCCGGACCCGGCACTAAAACGTTTGCTCTTAGAAGAATTTCATTCTTCTAATATTGGAGGTCATGCTGGTATTGCACGGTCTTTTCTCCGCCTTTCATCCAATTTCTTTTGGCTGGGTATGCGCAAGGATGTCAAGCAGTTCATCCTACAGTGCCAAGTCTTCCAGCAAATGAAGGATACACATTCGAAACCTGCTGGACTTCTTCTTCCAATTCCTATACCTGTTTCAATTTTTGAGGATATTTCAATGGATTTCATCACTGGCCTCCCACCTTCTCAGGGTCGTACAGTCATTCTGGTAATTGGGGACAGGTTGTCAAAATATGGCCATTTCATCGCCTTGCCCCCAAAATTCACTAGTCACAAGATCGCGGAAGCGTTTGTCCAAGAATACATTTGACTACATGGCTTTCCTTCCTCAATTGTTTCAGACCGCGATCCTATTTTCTTGTCTGATTTTCGGGCTGAGATCAATAGACTTCAAGGGACAAAATTAGCCAAGAGTTCTGCTTATCACCCACAATTGGATGGACAAACAGAGGCTCTTAACAAGTGTCTTGAGATGTATCTTCGATGTTTTGTTGCGGATATCCCTGCTACTTGGTTTCGCCTACTCCCGTTGGCCGAATTTTGGTACAACACTTCATACCAACATAGCTCTAAGCTTACCCCTTTTGAAGTTGTTTATGGTCGGCCTCCCCCAACGGTAACTCGATACATCAGGGATGACACTTCCAATCCAGATGTGATAGAGTCTCTTTGTCGCCGAGATGAAACGTTGTCCCTCTTGAAGTCCAACTTGCAGGCTGCCGAAGAACGTATGAAGAGTAATGCTGACAAAGGACGCAAAGATGTAAGCTTTGAGATTGGAGATTGGGTATATGTTCGATTACGTCCCTACAGGCAGCTCTCTATTCTCCTTCAGCATCATACAAAACTTAGTCGAAGATTCTTTGGTCTATTTAAGGTGCTCCATCGTGTGGGTGAGGTTGCCTACAAAATGGATCTCCCATCTTCCTAAAAAATACACCCTGTCTTTCATGTTTCGGTTCTGCGAAAGTTTTTAGGGAACCTTGATAAACAAGTTACTCCCATTGATCTTATCGGCCAAGACTCATCTCTGCGGCTCACACCTGAGGACATTTTGGAGTAGCGTATTGTCACAAAGGGAGGACATCAAATAACCCAGTTCTTGGTCAAATGGCAGGGGTTGCCTCCTTCTGAGGCCACTTGGGAAGACCTTCCTACACTGACTCATCAGTTTCCAGACTTGAACCTTGAGGACAAGGTTCGTCTTCATAGGGGTGGCAATGTAACAAACCCCCAGGACCACTCGAGTACACTGAGGCGCAGCAGTAGGGACAAACAGTCCCCAAAATACCTGGTTGAGTATGTGGTCCCAAAGGACA
The DNA here is from genome assembly GCF_002878395.1 of Capsicum annuum. NCBI lineage: Eukaryota > Viridiplantae > Streptophyta > Magnoliopsida > Solanales > Solanaceae > Capsicum > Capsicum annuum. The sequence goes on along the minus strand of NC_061113.1, from coordinate 43,005 downwards.
ATAGAGGACCACTACCTCTGTCAAATACTGCTGCACATATTGCACCAGCCTGCCAAGAGACATCCAAATGAATACCCTGCTATATAAACATCACAAGAGCTTTAGAGGAGGGCATGGAAGAACTTGCATCTTATTTTCTTAGCTAAACTTTTAGCACTCTGGAATCTCTCTTTTCTATTTTCTCTTTTTTATCTATCTTTTGCCTTGTTTTCCCTAAGTTGAGAATTGCTACGTTGTAATTTCTCCCTATCAGTGAATACAATTTTGAATCATTCCAGTCATCTTGAGGTTCTTGATATGCAGCACAACAATCTTTTCGGTGCACTTCCAACAACTTTTAGCATTGGAAGTGCACTGAGAAGCTTCAATTTGCATGGAAATAAGCTAGAGGGAAAAATTCCACTATCCTTGGAAAATTGCCAACGACTGGAAGTTCTTGATTTAGGAGACAATCTCCTCAATGATGCATTTCCAATGTGGTTGGGAACTCTTCCTGAGCTGTGAGTTTTAAGCTTGAGATCGAATAAGTTGCATGGACCCATTAGAGCATCAGGAAGTGAATACTTGTATCTTGAGCTTCGAATGTTAGATCTCTCTTCCAATGACTTCACTGGAAACGTACCAACAAGTCTGTTTCAACATTTGAATGCCATGAGGAAAATTGATCCATCAAAGAAGGCACCGAGTGATGAAATAAATGGGTATTACCAAAACTCCATAGCTGTCGTAACAAAGGGCCTATCTCACAAAATCAATGCATTAAACTCATCTAATCAATCACATGTCATACTCTGCAGGCTATCGTCATACCCGACTTGCAAGTTATCAATATCACATCAACTTTCCAACTTCTCATACCATTTACAACAAGCACATATGTATGACTTTTACACCATTAAACACATACACCATGGTTCTTAACATGCAATCATTCAAGAAGTTTAATTATTTATGAGCAATGTCATATCAATTGCAAAATTCATGCTCTCAATGGTTTAACACAAGTATAATATGGGGTATAAACATTATCTAGTGAATTTAGAAAATTCACAACTCATGTACATCGTACCCTTTTGAAATTTCAGGTCACATGTTCACAATTCAACCATTTAAATACATTCAAACATACAACCCCATGACATCTCAATATTTCTTTCAAAATCATATATTTAAACATTTTATTTGTATTAATTGAAAACTCCCATTTGTAAAAACATGTATATACTTGTATAAATTTAAAGTCTTGTGTAAATTCCTTTTTGAAAACATGCCCATGAAATTTAGGACAATCCCACGTACCTCTATTTACGAAATTAGCGGGTGCTTCTTGAAGCCTACGTTGCGGGGATTCCGATTCTTCAATTTGTTTTGAAAACTCACAGTTGAATCTTTATTTATTTGGATTTTTAGTTTGAAACTCTTGGGAGTGTTCTTAAGAATTTTGGATGAGTGTGGATGTATTTTGGAGAATTGGGGACTGAATTTTGTGTTTATGGCTGAATAAGGGTGGGAAAAGACCGTTTTGCCCCAAAAACGGAATGTTTAAGTCACTTGGGTCATAATGTATGCGGCGCACACCATATCACATAAAATAGGTTGTGCGGCACACACTTTATCGCACACATTAGTGTGTGCGTCGCAAACCTTATGCTGGGCGACACACTCCACTTTGAAAAGTCATAACTTCTTGGTTGGGTGTCGGATTTTGGCGAAATTGGTATCGTTGGAAATATAATTCGAAGACCTTTCATTTGATATATAGTAGGACCTATAATTAAATATATACAAAGAGTTATGGTCAATTGAAGTTGACCCAAGTTTCGACGCTCACTAAACTCGAACGATAGGAAAGCTTTCAACTTGGCCTTAAGTTAGGGGACCTCTATGATCTTAATTCATGCTCAAATAGGTTCCACACTACATAATTCATTAACATACCAAATTTGCATAGGATTTAAGGATTTTGGATCATCTACGCATAGAAATGACGGTTTTCGTTCTAGCCCGAAATACGGGGTGTTACAATCTTATTCTCTTGTTTTCTGTTCTTCCAACTATTTTTCTTTTCAACTACTAAGTTTTCTGTTCTGTTGAGCTCATCATGCAATAGATTAGGGAGTATTTTCTTCATTTAGAGGTAGCATCAAATTGAAGCTTCCTTATTATATATCAAAAAGACCCATAGGCCACGTATTCGTTCCTTAATTATCACAAACACTTAATAGGCACACACGTTCTATGTAGCATGATATATGTAGGACACCGCGTAAGATGCAAATTGGCCTCACAGAATGCATATGTCCACTTGTTCAGCTTTATACAGAACTCCAATCCTACCTGCCAAACTGCGTGTATACACTCAAAACTATGCGCGTAGAGTTTGAATTGAAGAGTTTTTTTGTTCAGCTTTTATATAATTAAAGGACCTACTTGTGCACTGGCAAAGTTAAAGGTCATAGTTATAATTTGATGTCAAGTTAAAGGTCTTGTTTATGTATTATGCCTTATTTGTTTCTGAAAATACTTGATTTTTCCTTCCGCTATTCTTTTCCATGGATGCAAAGATTTCCACAATTTGAAAAGTAATTGCCAAACACTTTTGAATTATTAATATACTTTTGCATGGAAAGTGAAACATTGACTCCTATGTCAATTGTAAATTTATGAATTAATATTTATATTATATATGCCATTTTCAACAACCAAAAAGATTTATTCCCTCCATCCCTCTAATTTGAAAAATATTTACCTATACTTTTTCATGGTGCGATATTGTCTGTTTTGGATCAAGCCTGCATGATTTTTTCCCAAAAGGTCTTGCACTGTTAAGAGATCTTACCCCTTATATGTAGCTTCTCGATCGATCTTTTTAGCTACCAATGTAGGACGTTTGTTCACATGTCCAACAATCTCCCCCTCGAACTAAATTTCACATGACTCATCACTATCATCACGATCCATGGATCATCGAGATTTATTATTGCCGCGCACATCGTTTGAGTATTTTTATGCATACCGAAGTCCGTAACTAGCTTCTTCTTGTGTGCATCTCCATCATATCTTTCTCCTCTTCCCACTGAACCTGAGTTTTGATACCTGTTGGACTAAACCAGCCAAAAGACACCGTACCCTTACATGGTGTGATATTATCCCCTCGGATTAAGCCCGCACGATTTCCTCTAGAAAGCCTCATACTATTAAGAGATCCTACACCTTATATGTAGCTTCCTAACCCTGTTAGCTACCAATGTGAGACATTAGTTCTCACAACCCAACAAGTAAAAAGAACTTTAGAAAATAATTCTCTCCCAATTTGCTAAAATAGACAATTTGAAAATTAAAAATCATGACTACTGAAGGAAAACATTCTTAATTATCTTGTGGGACAACTACTTAAGAAAAAATAGTGATTGTGCTTTCCGTGATTTACACAGTAACATGAAGACTTGTGTATTGGAAAGACTCATTGACTTGGAAGTCTTTCGCAAGACTAATATTAATTTCAACCTTCTATATAACATGTTTAAGAGCACAAGATTAGTGGACATTTTCATACATTTGACATATTTTTAATTTAAGACTACAAAATTCAAAAAAAAATAAAAAAATATATTTTTAAAATCCGTAAGATTCTCAATAACACAGAAAGAATGAATTTTCAAAATATTTAACAAAGAAAGTTCAGTAAATATTTCACCAAGACAAAATGTTACCTTTTATAAACTTGTGTATTGAGTATGTGCTACCTTTCACCAGTAAGTATATATTATAACTCGGTCGTCACCGTCACCATCATGACTTTGGCAGATTGAAAAATCACCTAACGTTTTTTAGTCCAGGGTGTGATTTAAGCCTTACTCCTGTGCTTTTCGCCCATTTCTTTGACAATTAGGCCACTTATTGATCATCAAATACCACACGCTTCGATGTTTAATTATCCATGTTCAGGGCATTATTGTTTAGTTTTTGAGATAGATGTGGTCATATGAATAAACATAATGACATCATTAGCCAAACTAAGATGATTAGCAACAAATAAAGCCTTAATCTCATTTTGATGGTTTATTTTACTTATAAATTTAAGACGAAGACTAATTGACTTTAAAGTCATTCTGATTCTACGCCTTAGTTTACACGCAAGGCTTGTATCGGTTTATTACAATATAAATAGTGTACCTTGCATATTTTTCATCCATTAACAACAAATATCATCAACTCAAAATCGTTTAACACTACATGATGATGGTTTCGAAAATATTCTCTTTACTTCAGTTTTTTACTCTCTTTACAATTACTTTTGCGTCCACTGAGGAAGCAACTACTCTCCTAAAATGGAAATCAACTTTCAAGAACCATAATAATTCCTTATTGGCTTCATGGCAACCAAGTTCTGATGCATGCAGCGGCTGGTACGGAGTTATTTGCTTTAATGGTAGGGTAAACAGGTTGAATATTACAAATGCTAGTGTCTTTGGTACACTATGATTTTCCGTTTTCATCCCTCCCTTTTCTTGAATATTTTGAACTTAGCGTGAACAATCTCTCTGGCACCATTCCGCCGGAGATGGGTAATCTCACTAATCTTATCTATCTTGACTTGTATAGCAATCAAATTTCGGGCACAATCCCATCACAGATCGGCTCACTTGTCAAGCTTCAGATCCTCCGCATATTTGACAACCATTTAAATGGTCCCATTCCAGGAAAAATAGGTTACCTAAGTTCTCTTACTAAGCTACCTTAATGGCTCTATTCTTGCTTCATTGGGGAATTTGAATTTAAGTTTATTTTCAAACAATCTTTCTGGCCCAATTCCAAAAACTATAGGTGACTTAACTGAGCTCAAACTTCTAGACCTTTATGCTACTCAACTCTCTGGCCCAATTCCTAGTGAGTTAGGGAAGCTGAAAAACCTCAATGATCAACTTACTGGTTCAATTCCGACTTCCTTTGGGAATTTGACAAACTTGCAAACTCTGTTTCTCGGCAACAACAATCTGACTGACAAAATTCCTTCATCTTTTTGTAATTTGACGTCACTGACACTCCTGGATTTGTTGAAAAACAACTTGAAGGGAAAAATTCTGCAATGCTTAGGTAATATCAGTGGCCTCCAGTATGTGATTATGTCACATAATAATCTCAGCGGAGAGCTCCCGTCGTCTATTTACAATTTAACATCACTACAAGTTCTAGATTTGGGTAGAAACAATCTAATGGGAGCAATTCCCCAATGTTTTGGCGACATGAGTAGTCATCTTTAGCTTCTTGATATTCAGCACAACGATCTTTCCAGTACTCTTCCAACAACTTTTAGCATTAGAAGTGCACTCTAAAGTTTCAATTTGCATGGCAATAAGCTAGAGGGGAAAATTCCACGATCCTTGAAAAATTGCAAAGAGCTGCAAGTTGTTGATTTAGGAGACAATCTCCTCAATGATACATTTCCAATGTGGTTGGGAACTCTCCCCGAGTTGCGAGTTTTTAGCTTGAAGTTGAATAAGTTGCATGGACCCATTAGAACTTCAGGAAGTGAATACATGTTTCTTGAGCTTCAAATCTTAGATCTCTCTTGGAATGATTTTTCCAGAAACTTGCCGATGAGTTTGTTTCAACATTTGAAAGCCATGAGGACAATTGATAAAAAAACAAATGCATCAAGTTATGAGCTTCATCAACATTACCAAGTTATGAGCTTCATCAAACAAATGCAAGCCATCAATATCACATCATTACTTCATGCAACCATTATATTCATCATAATTCAACATAGTAACCCTCTCCTTGCAAGTCGAAAATCATATCCACTTTCAACATAGTTCATGTCATGCTTGTCAAGATGATTTCAAACAATTCACATCATATGAAAATTCAAAACAAAATCATATCAAGAGAGGGGTTTCATATAATTCATGCTCTCAAGTTAACATCTTTTGAATCACAAGCATATGCATATATAATATATCAAATCACTTCGGAATTAGGCCTAAAGACCAAATCAATATCATAAAGATGCTTAAAATATATTTATATTCATAATTTCAAAACCCCCATTTTTAAAACATGAATTTTTAAGCCCATGAGATTTTTTAGATAACCCCACTTACCTCTATTTAGGAATTCAAAAGGTGCTTATTGATGCCCTCAACTTGGGAATTCCAAATCTTCAATTTGTTTTGAAAACCCACGGTTAAATCTTGAGTTATGTGGATTTTTATTTTGAAACCCTTATGCAAGTTCTTGGAGTAATTTGATGATAATGGATGCATTTTGGTGTTATTGGGGGATAAATCCCCTGTTTGGATGAGTTTGGGCCATGGGAAATGTCTAATTTGGCCTTAGAATTAAAAATTCGGGACTGGAACGACATCTAAAGCTTCACCGCGATGCGCTGGAAATCGCGGTGAGCTACTGGAATTGACAATTGTCATTTCGAGGCTTACCGCGATGCGAAACTTTGGAAAAATGCCAATTATTGTGACCTGGAAGTTTGGCGTGAAGCGGGACTATCGCAGAGGCTTGCTGGAGATTGGCGGGTGCCATTTTGGCCTTTGGCGCGACGCACTATGCACTGAAATGGCATTCGTTTTACAGCTGAAACTTAAAATGGCCATAAATCCTTACCCGGTTATCGTATTTTGACGAATCTTATATCGTTGGAAAGCTTATTCAATTATATACAATTTGGTATATAGTACGACACCCAGTTCATCATGTACAGTGAGTTATGGTCAATTGAAGTTGACCCAAGTTTCAAAGTTCACTAAAACTCAAATGATAGGAAAGTTCTCAACCCGTCTTAGAGTTAAGGGACTTCTATGATCTCAATTCATGCTCAACTAGATTCATACACTACATAATTGATTACACACTAATTTGCATAGGATTCATGGATTTTGTAACCTCTATGTGAAAGAATAACGGTTTATGTTCTAGCCCGAAATACGGGGTGTTACAGTTAGATTTGTGTTCTCTAACACTATAGGGGTATAGGGTTAGACTTTGAGCTAAATTGGAGGTTATTGGAGCCATCCACCATTGTTAAGCTTGAGTTTGAAGAAACATGAAGGTGGGATCTCATTGTGGGAGGTTGTTTTGAACTCACGTGTGTTTTGTTTTGTAGGATTTGTATTATATTGTTGTGTGTGGCGTTGTGGACTAATTGGGTGTCTTGTTGGACCGTAACTTGAAGGGTTATTTTTGGTATAACCACAATGGAACCTGAGGCTTCAAATGCTCAAACAATGGATAATAATGTCATCAATCTCATTTTGGCTTGCCTTGAAACTATGTCCCGAGATGTGGCTAGGTTGAATGTGGATCTTGAGAAATTAGATACGGATGTGGCATCAATAAGTGGGATATTAGAACGTGTGGAAATCCAAAGGAGTTGACCTTCCACATCTCAAAACAATTCCCCAACTAATATTCCTGGGACCATGCACCAAGTGCTATATCCACCAATTGCCACAAATCCAACCAATATCTACTCCCGAAGCCAAGAACAACATAGACCAAACCATCCTCCACTCCAACAATAACGGCTTGGAACCCAAATACCACCACCAAACCCGAACGCTCTCATCCAAACTCCACTTGACCAAAGACCTCACTATCCAAATCCAATCCCGTCACTACAAGCTCCACTTAACCCAAACAGACCTATCCATGTTGAGGGCTATGGTAGGGGAGAACAACATGGTGGTTATGGGTCGTATGATGATGTTTACTTAAGGTAAGAAATAATGAGGAGTAGACATGGGGAGTTAGGCTGAGAGGTGAGAGATGGCCACCCAAACCAAGATGTAGGTCTCAATTTCATCAAAGTGAGCCTTCCCATTTTCAAAGGTGAGAGTGATCCCGAAGCCTACCTTGCATGGGAGTCATCTTGTGACAAGATCTTCCAACTTAATGATCTCACCGAAATTTTTTTTTTTATGCTATTGCTCACTTCGAAGGGTATGCTAATACATGGTGGGAGTATGTTAAACGGTTTGGGAATGAGATGATTGGGGGACAACCTCCTCCTTGGTTTTGATTGAAGAACCTTATGCGACAAAGGTAGTTGCTCGAGACTTATAGGCATGAGCTCCTTGCTAAATTGTACAATTTGAGGCAAGGGAACAAGAGTGTCATGGCTTACTACGATGAATTTCAACAATTGATGTTGAAACTTGACCACCTAGGTGAGCAAGTAAGTCATGATATTGTGCGCTTCAAGATTGGGTTAAACAAGGACATCTCCACTCGCATGACGCTACACAAATTTGACATCATAGATGACGTCTTCCATGTAGCTTTAGAGGTTGAGAGGGAGCTCAAAGATAACTCATTCATGGCTACCCAACCCGAGGCCACCAAGGTTTTCCAAAAACATCCTCTAAGGTATGAAGGTAAATGAATTCTACTTCCAATCCCAAGGGATTTCAATGCTTCAAATGCCAAGGGTGGGGGCACAAGGCTAGTGAGTGCCCAAACCGAAGGAACGTGATCCTAAGGGAGGAAAAATTGTACTATCTTGGGGAAGAAGTAGTAATTGAATCAGCTAAGGTTGATGGCAAGCCTCAAGATGGAGAGAAAAAAGAGGTTAAAATGCAAGGCGAGGAAGATGTAGAAGATGTGTGGCCATGTGAAGGAGATTGTGAAGTGCCTTTGTAAAAGAGGTGAGGTTATTAATTTTTGGGCAAATTACTCTCAAGATGGAGAGGATGATACAATTATGATCATGATCATGACACTTTTGAGTATTTTTGCAGACTAGTCACTAAAGGGCCCTTTTGTCATTTGTCTATTATTGTAATGTAGTATAAATAGAACATTGTAGGGTTTCGTTCTTTAGTTGATCATTATTATCGAAGAATAATCCTCTTAGAGTGAGAGAGAGTCCAATTGAAACTAGGGCATAACATAAGGGTGGATTCTCTTGTGTGTTGCATTTTGCTTGATACGTTGGTGCTTGGGTGGTGGACGCGTCTCTTGTGTCAATTGTAAGAGTTAGGTGTTTGTTGTGTGAATTTTTAAAGGTCCAAGAGTGGAATATGCTCTTGGGTTGTTAAGACTACATCAACACTTGTTTAACTACCTATCTTGTATCTTGTTTTAGTTTTGGCTTCTTGTGTTGTTAATGTAACCCGTTTGTTCTTGTTGCTATTGTAATATTGTGGAGCTTCATCTTGTTGCTAAACTTGTTGTTAGATGGCTTTTTTCGTGTATTAACACCTTGTATCCTCTTCTTTCTTGTTCTAGATAGTGAATCCGAGAGAGGTCCCCATTTGATCCACGATTTGTTGTGATTTGTGGACTGTTTTGGGGTGTGATTTCATGTTTCCTTGTTTGTTCCGTATCAAATATGCTGCCACATGGCAAAGTTGTTTTCTAAAAACCGGCTGTTAAAAGTAATGGCATGGATGAGCCAGTTTTGTAACGGCGGCGATGGTATGAATGAGCCCAACTTTTAACGGATGGAATAAATGAGCCATTTCTGATAGTTTAGTGGCATATTTGAGCCTTTTCCCTACAAAAAAGACACTTTATTATGTGACTTAGTCGTCTCTAATGTTTGAGAATGACATTTTCCTACTCTTTTAGCTACTTAAATATGCTTGATTAGATCACAATAAAGTATTCTCTTTTTAATAAAATCGATCAACATAGATAAATTAATGTCTAATCAAGTATCTGCCATTAGTTTTTTTTTTTCCTGTTTCTTTTCTTTTGCAAGCTTTGGGATTTTACATCAAATTGAATGATTTTTTGTGATGCATCTTTCTTTGAAATTTCTATAGCAAGAATTTTGTGCATTGACTTGGAGAATTTTGTGACTGGAAATTTAGAAAATTTATTAGACTAAGAGTGGATATGCTCTATAGTTTATTAGACAAGGCTTGTGTTTGTTCATTGCAATATTTTACACTGATTTCATGATGATGGTTTCCAAAAATTATCCCTCAATCTCGTCTTATAATACCAAAAAAAGGCATTCGATTACAGGACTTAATCGTATCTAATGTTTGAGAATGACATTCTGCTACTCTTTTGGCTACTTAATATGCTTGACTAGATCAATTATTGATCCAATAAAGTATTCATTTTTAAAAGATAAGGATTAATAGATGTCTAATCAAGTACAAGGATTTGCCGGTTCATGAACTAAAAAGCAGTTTACTATGTTTTGTTTTTTTCCTATTTTTTTCTTTTGCAAGATTTGGGTGTAACACCCCGCATTTCGAGCTAGAACGTAAACCATTATTCTTTCATATAGAGGTTGCAAAATTCATGAATCCTATACAAATTTAGTGTGTAATCAATTACGTAGTATGTGAGTCTAGTTGAGCATGAATTGAGATCATAGAAGTCCCTTAACTCAAAGACAGGTTGAGAACTTTCCTATTGTTCAAGTTTTAGTGAATGTTGAAACTTGGGTCAACTTCAATTGATCATAACTCATTATATATGACGAACTGGGTGGCCTACTATATATCAAATGAAAGATCTTCAAATTAGCTTTCCATCGATACCAAATTCGCCTAAAACGGACACTCGGTGAAGAAGTTAGAGCATTTTTAGTGTTAGCATTCCCGTTTGACTGGCCACCGCGTCGCGATGAGTCTTAAAATGACAATTGTCAATTCCAGTAGCTCACCGCGATTTCCAGCGCGTTGCAGTGAAGCTTTAGATGGCATTCCAGTCCCGGATTTTAAATTCCAATGCCAAATTAGACATTTCCCATGGCACCAAACACGGAATTTAATTCCAAATACACCTAAATACATACACTTTCACCAAAATTCATCAAGAACGCTCTCTAGGGTTTCAAACAAGAGTCCCAAATAATTAAAGATTCAACCGTGGGTTTTCAAAAGCGATTGAGGAATTAGAATCCCCGCAACGTACGCTTCAAGAAGCACCCGCTAACTTCGTAAATAGAGGTACGTGGGGTTATCCTAAAAATCTCATGGGCTTAAAATTCATGTTTTAATAATGGGGGTTTTTGAAATTACGAAGACAATCATGTTTTACAAGTTTCAATGATATTGATTTGGTCTTTAGGCCTCTCCCCGAAGTGATTCTCTATATTATATATGTACATGCATGTGTTTCGAAAAGATGATAACTTGAGAGCATGAATTATATGGAATCCCTCTCTTGATATGATTTTGTTTTAAAATTTTCCTATGATGTGAATTGTTTGAAATCATCTTGAAAAGCATGACATGAAATGTTTTGTAAATTGTTATGATTGGATATGATTTTGACTTGCAGGAAGAGGGTTGTTTATGTTGAAATATGTTGAACATAATGGTTGAATGAAAGAATGATGTGATACTGATGACTTGCAAGTCGTGTATGACGATACCCTACAGAATATGATATGTGATTGAATTAAATGAAGTTTGAATGCATTTTTTACATGAGATAGGTGGATACCCGAAGAAGACGTTTGAGTGAAAGTGCTCATCGCTGGAAACCGTATTTGCCGACAAGGGAAATTGGTACCCTGCTTTGTGATCTTGTGTACCTGATATATATTATCCCAATTTGGGACTATGGTTAGGAGACCTGCTTTGTGATGTTGTGCACTACCATACTTTATTGGGTCGAGACACCCAACTGTGTGATCTTGTGTGTCTTTCCCTCACTTATACTCTAATCTCGGCGGCAACCGAGGTTTGACAGTTGGTGTAAATGTGATATTGTAGGGTATGCCACATAGCTCAGTTGCATTGCATTGCATTGTTGTTGGAAAATTATTACATTATGTCCATGTGTTTTCAAATGATTTGATACGAAATTGCTTTTTAAAGGCTCGCACTTATATTTTGTAAAAATATTGTATTTTTGTTTTTGATTTCTCTGCGTTCCAGTACTTTGTATTGACCCCCTTCCCTCCCAGGTTCGGAGGCACAGTCTAGGGGTCCAGATAATCAGTAGATTCTTCAGACAGATTTGCAGAGTCAAGTGGTGAGCCTTCTATATTCCGAAAGGCCTGATGTCTGGCAGTTTATTTATCATTTAATAGTTTTGGGTCTACTGGGGGCCTTGTCCCAGTTTTCAGAAAGTTGTTTGTTTTAGTCATGTAGTAGAGATTTCGCACACGGTTTTTTAATATCGATGGATTTTGTGGGACATTAATTCCCATTATTGATTTCATTAGACTCATGACCATGTTTCCGTAATATTGTGTATTTTTCGCGTTTCTTTTATCATATGAATTATGTGCATGATTACCAGAAAGATAGGGGTGTTTCGGGACTTCATGGTACAGAATGCTTGTCACGGCCAGGGCCCCGGTTTGGGTCATGACAAACTTGGTATCAAAGCACGGTTCATGGTCCCAGGGTCTGTGAAATCGCATCGGGTAGAGTCTTATTTATGGGTGTGTAGCGCGCCGCACTTATAAGTAGGAGGCTACAAGGAGTTTAGGAATGTCTCTCTTTCTTCATGTTCTAGTTCGTGCTATGGAGTCAGAATGTTCATCTTCCATACTCTAATTCGTGCTACGGTGGAGTCCATATGAAAGTAAAGTCATCCCAATTCTTTCCTTTGATGTGCTCAGATGTGTCCCATTGTTGGGGTAAATCAAGTGCAGAAGTTCAGAATCTAAATGGTATGGTGCTTTCTAATTGAGCCATAAAGATTGTAAAAATTGTGCAAGGACTTGAGAAGAGTCTGTTAGTGCTTCAGTGTATATTGATTCTGGTGTAAACTTTGATATAGATGAAATCGTGCTTTCCAGCCTGCGGTATTAAGTGTATTCAGTCCCTTTCGGAATTTATGTTCCAGATGTCATACTTAAAGGGGATGATGTGTAACAGAATGTTGGAACTGTATTTCCACCCGAGTAGTAGTTGTATAAGTTAAGTGTCGGTGTCATGACCTATTGGTAGTGATGCTGGACTAAGAAGTTGGTGATGTGAAGTCACAAATTTTGAAGTTAGTGTGAGGATGACTTTTGTGTAAATAAATATTTTAGTTGAATAAATGATGTTTGAGGATGATTCACCCCTTTATGGTGATAGACTAATGTGGTATCTAGTAGCATGTGTGGATTGTATGGTAGTCCTTGGAGGAAGTTTTTGACTCAGAATTTTATTTATACAGAGTAAGATGTGTATTCTTGTTCCATTGAATATTGTGTGTCAAGTTTTTATCTCTTGTAATCTTGATATCATTGTGTTGTTGAAAACAAAGTCTAGTGAAGCCGTGTGAGGCCTATTTCGATCCACTAGCAATTTGTTGCTCTTCATGTTGTTCTTGTGTTGGTTGGAACTGGGGATTTAGAGGCTTAATGGCAAGAAAAGTGGTAATCGTGAGGGATATGTGTACATGAGGACTAGTGTTAAAATGATGAATTATGGTTGAATCATTGTGTAGATAAGAAAATGGGTATATGGCAATAAGTTGAACCCCAGGTAGCGGGTTGATAGATAAGGTCTTATGCATATAATTTTTTGATGTACCTAGTCTGTGTTTTTTTATTGTAATTTGTAGTATGGAGGCGTCTGAGGAAGACTCAGGGGTTGTTTTATGGTGTTCGTTATAGTTGAATTTAGGAAATATAGGTAAGAAATATGTGCCTTTGGTATAGTTTTATAGATTCTGTTAAGTTGTTGGTTATGTGATTTGAGGTGCAATGATAGGGATAGTATCCTACAAAAAAAATTGAAGATGGAGTGTTAAGCGTTTAGAAATGTGGATGTCTATGCACATGGAAACAGTAGTTGAAATTTGATGACTCTGAGAGTTGGTAGAAATGGCGAGTAGTGTCCCTAAAAAGGGATGTCCTAGAAAATAATATAGTGCCTTTGTATTAGGGATTAACGAGAGAAGTTTGAATTCATGTATATATTGATACCCCCATTTTGTGATAAGGAGTGTGGATGTTTGCACTCATGAGAGCGAGAGTTGTAGAGTGTGGGCTATTGAGGCTAGCTAATGTTAATGGTAGCATTTACAAGATCTTTAGAGTAAAGGGAGTTTAGAATTTAAGTGTGTGGTGATTTCTCTTTTATGTTGAGAGTTGTGGCTATAGACTTTGATGTGGGGATATGTCCGTAAGTCTAGGATTGTGACTATTATCTAAGGGGGAGATGGGGAATTAAGTCCCCAAATTTTTCTAAATTCGACAAGTTGCGGCGAGGAGTCATAATAAATCTATTCTTACTCAAGCATACTCCTCCTACTCCCATTTCAGAGATTATTCCGCTAATGTCTTACGTCATCTGTTCAAGTCATGCATGTGCCTATGATTCGAGTTCTCTATGGATTTATGTTTATGATCTGACCTCTAAACTAGAAGCAATTATGTCTCTCAGTAATCCAGTCTTTCAGGTATTCAAGCCATATGTTATGTCGTTCATGATCCATGAGAATCTATGTCTCTCAGCATGCTTGGTCTTAAGGAAATATGATTCTATGTGTCACCGATTCATCCTATGTCGGGTTTAGCCAAAGTGGTAAGGTTTATGCAAACTCATGGCAAAAATCTCAGTTCCGTAAATGAGGAGCAATCGCTTCAAGTGAAAATCTTTGTCTTAGTTGTGATGTAATACTCCGTAGCATTCTCGAATCAATACGACTCTTAGTGGCACGTACGGAGAGCTTGCAACCTGAAAACTTTTCTAATGGTTGAAAGACTTAGTCATATTTTTTTAGCTATTAACTTCCATAATTTTCAAATTGATCTTCCCAACCCCGAAATGTATGTTTTTGAGTTGATTCATGTTCAGGAGTGTAAAGGAGTGGTTTGGGTAAAGTTTTAAATTTTTCAGACCACGTTTGAGATGCGTTTAAGCAAGCAAACCAGTGGATCAATGCGATATCGGCACACCGCATCGGTAATCGTGTTGGCCAAACCAGTGTCTCAACACGATCTCGATGCGTCGTATCTCCTATCGCGTCGGGTGCCTATTTTATCTTACTGATTTTTCTAAATCCAGGAGGGGAATCCCGTCTCTTTCCCTCATTTTGTCTTGATATATGCACCAATATTTCTCCCTGTGCTCTGTCCTGAGAATTCATATTGTATTTTGTTTTCCGAATGACTCTTTACTTATAATCCAGAGACTTGTTATATGGACCACCTTGTGGTTATTCTATCATATCTTCATTTCATGTCCTTTCTTGAGCAGTGCAATGAGTAGAAGTTATGGTTTAATGGTGTTATTTCCATTCTTGACAATTATGCTCAAGTCTCTTAATGACCCTCCGTATGATAGTATAATGGTGGTTGTAGAAAAGTGGTGATGTGTTAGGTAGAGGAGTAGATGTGCTTGAAGGTTAAAAAATTTGATGTGATTCTCGAGCTGAGGTTATAGGTGAAAAGGAAAAAGAAGGAGGTGAACTTTTGTTGTGTGAATTAGCTAAGAAGGAGGAAAGTGGTGAAAAAAAAATATTTGTAGAGTGATTGAAATTGTTGGTCTTGGTGAGCAGATCCATGAAGTTGAAGTAGTTGATTAGGCTTGAACGTTGTGACGGTTGAAAACACAAATCTGTGTGCTATGTGGTTAGTACCCTCTTAATTAACAACCCAAGAGTGTTTGATGATATTGATGAGGTGAAGAATTTCTTAAAGGGATGTATAGTACAGGTCCTGTAGCTTAAGTTACCACCTTGGTACTCCGAGTTAGGCTTCAACATAAAAAACGTTTTGCATTGAGGCTCAAACTCTTGTGGTTAGATGTGTGATGGAAGAATTGTAAGTTGGAAGTGATGAAGTGGGTTGTTTGTTGTTTGGACATGGATGAGTAGTGTTTCAAAGTGCAATATCTATTTCATTGTATCATGAGAGATGGAGAATGATTCTATCCCTACCTTCCGCGAAAAATCTTCTTTCATTATTAGTACCAATATAAATTCGGTCTATGATCACCAAATAAATTCCAGCCTTATGTTTGGAAGATTATTATGCATAGAGCTCATGTGCAAGATCATCCCTATGTAAAGTCTCATTATATCATGTTTCGTGCTTACAAGTTTCGCTAGGGGTTATCATGAAGCTTGTTTGCTAGCATTCCATATTTTGTCGAGGAAAAATGTTTAATGTGAGACTACACTTATTCTACACTTTTAGTACTTCAACAAGTCCCTACCCATCATTCGGGGACGAATGATCCCAAGGGGGAGATAATGTAACACCCCGCATTTCGGGCTAGAACGTAAACCGTTATTCTTTCACATAGAGGTTGCAAAATTCATGAATCCTATGCAAATTTAGTGTTTAATCAATTATGTAGTGTGTGAATCTAGTTTAGCATGAATTGAGATCATAGAAGTCGCTTAACTCAAAGACGGGTTGAGAACTTTCCTATCGTTCAAGTTTTAGTGAACGTTGAAACTTGGGTCAATTCAATCTATCATAACTCATTATATATGGAGAACTGGGTGGCCTACTATATATCAAATGAAAGATCTTCAAATTATCTTTCCATCGATACCAAATTCGTCTAAAGCGGACACTCGGTGAAGAAGTTAGATCATTTTTAGTGTCAGCATTCCCGTTTGACTGGCCACCGCATTGCGATGAGCCTTAAAATGACAGTTGTCAATTCCAGTAGCTCACCACGATTTCCAGCGCGTTGCGGTGAAGCTTTAGACGGGGTTCCAGTCCTGAATTTTAAATTCCAAGGCCAAATTAGACATTTCCCATGGCCCCAAACCCATCCAAACACGGAATTTAATCCCAAAAACACCTAAACACATACACTTTCACCAAAATTCATCAAGAACGCTCTCCAGGGTTTCAAACAAGAATCCCAAATAATTCAAGATTCAACCGTGGGTTTTCAAAAGCAATTGAAGAATTGGAATCCCCGCAACGTAGGCTTCAAGAAGCACCCACTAATTTCATAAATAGAGGTACGTGGGGTTATCCTAAAAGTCTCATGGGCTTAAAAATTCATGTTTTAAGAATGGGGGTTTTTGAAATTACGAATACAATCATGTTTTACAAGTTTCAATGATATTGATTTAGTCTTTAGGCCTCTCCGCGAAGTGATTTGCTATATTATATATGTACATGCATGTGTTTTGAAAAGATGATTACTTGAGAGCATGAATTATATGGAATCCCTCTCTTGATATGATTTGGTTTTAAAATTTTCATATGATGTGAATTGTTTGAAAATCATCTTGAAAAGCATAACATGAAATGTTTTGAAAATTGTTATGATTGGATATGATTTTGACTTGCAAGAAGAGGGTTGTTTATGTTGAAATATGTTGAACATAATGGTTGAATGAAAGAATGTTGTGATACTGATGATTTGCAAGTCGGGTATGATGATACCCTATAGAATATGATATGTGATTAAATTAAATGAAGTTTGAATGCATTGATTTTACATGAGATAGGTCGATGCCCGAAGAAGGCGTTTGAGTGAAAGGGCTCATTGCTAGAAACCGTGTTTGCTGACAAGGAAAATTGGTACACTGCTTTGTGATCTTGTTGTCACAACCCGAACCGGGGCCCTGACCGTGATGAGTATTCTGAACCATAAAGGCCCGAAACACCCTTATCTGTCTGGTAATCATGCACATAATTCATATGGTAAAAGAAATGCGGAAGATACACAATATATCAGAAACATCGTCAAGAATCATATGAAAAAAATAATGGGGAATAATGTCCCACAATCTCAATCAACATATCAAAAACCGTCTGCGAAATCTCTACTACATGACTGAAATAAATAACTATTTGAAAACTGGGACAAGGCCCCCAGTAGACCCAAAACTACTAGATGATAAATGAACTGACAGACATTAGACCTTCCGAAATATAGAAGGCTCACCACTTGATTCTGCAAATCTGTCGGAAGAGATCTACTGGTTATTTGGACCCCTAGACTGTGCCTCCGAACCTGGGAGGGAAGGGGGTCAATACAAAAGTACTGGTACGCAGAGAAATCAAAACAAAATACAATATTTTTACAAAATATAGGTGAGAGCCAGTATAAAGCAGTTTCATATCAAATCATTTGAAAACACATGGGCATAATGTAATAGTTTTCAACAACAATGTAATGCAGCTGAGCTAGGTGGAATACCCTACATATAACATTTACACCAACTGTCAAACCTCGGTTGCCGCCAAGATTAGAGTATAAATGAGGGGAAGATACACAAGATTACACAGCAGGGTGTCTCGACCCAGTAAAGTATGGTAGTGCACAAGATCACAAAGCAGGGCTCCTAACCATAGTCCCAATTTGGGAATTATATAAAGTCAGGTACACAAGATCACTTAGTCTGGTACCAAATTCCCATGTCGGCAAACAAGGTTTCCAGCGATGAGCCCTTACACTCAAACGCCTTCTTCAGGCATCCACCTATCTCGTATAAAATCAATGCATTCAACTCCATTTAATTCAACCACATATCCTATTCTGTAGGTTATCGTCATACCCAACTTGCAAGCCATCAATATCACATCATTACTTCATGCAACCATTATATTCATCATAATTCAACATAGTAACCCTCTCCTTGCAAGTCGAAAATCATATCCACTTTCAAAATAGTTCATGTCATGCTTGTCAAGATGATTTCAAACAATTCACATCATATGAAAATTCACAACAAAATCATATCAAGAGAGGGTTTCATATAATTTATGCTCTCAAGTTAACATCTTTTGAATCACAAGCATATGCATATATAACATATCAAATCACTTCGGAATTAGGCCTAAAGACCAAATCAATATCATAAAGATGCTTAAAACATGTTTATATTCATAATTTTAAAACCCCCATTTTTAAAACATGAATTTTTAAGCCAATGAGATTTTTGAGATAACTCCACGTACCTCTATTTAGGAATTCAAAGGGTGCTACTTGATGCCCTCGACTTGGGGATTCCAAATCTTCAATTTATTTTGAAAATCCACGGTTAAATCTTGAGTTATGTGGATTTTTATTTTGAAATCCTTATGCAAGTTCTTGGAGTAGTTTGATGATAATGGATGTATTTTGGTGTTATTGGGGGTAAATCCCGTATTTTGGATGAGTTTGGGGCCATTGAAAATGTCTAATTTGCCCTTAGAATTAAAAATTCGGGACTGGAACGTCGTCTAAAGCTTCACCGCGATGAGCTAGAAATTGCGGTGAACTACTGGAATTGACAATTGTCATTTTGAGGCTTACCGCGATGTGGAGCTTAGAAAAATGCCAATTATTGCGACCTGGAAGTTTGGCGCGAAGTGGTGCCATTTTGGCCTCTGGCGCGACGCGCTATACAATGAAATGGCATTCGTCTTACAGCTGAAACTTAAAATTGCCATAACTCCTTACCCGGTTATTGGATTTTGATGAATCTTATATCGTTTGAAAGATTATTCAATTATCTACAATTTGGTATATAGTATACCACCCAGTTCATCATATACAGTGAGTTATGATCGATTTAAGTTGACCAAAGTTTCAACGTTCACTAAAACTTGAACGATAGGAAAGTTCTCAACCCGTCTTTGAGTTAAGGGACTTCTATGATCTCAATTCATGCTCAAATAGATTCACATACTACATAATTGATTACACACTAATTTTCATAGGATTCATGGATTTTGCAACCTCTATGTGAAAGAATAACGGTTTACGTTCTAGCCCGAAATACGGGGTATTACACTTGTGTACCTGATATATATTATCCCAATTTGGGACTATGGT
>NC_061113.1:8374-20338 GCF_002878395.1 Capsicum annuum | reverse complement strand
CAGCTCGTTCACTTCGTTGATCAATCGAAGCAAAGAAGATCTGAGTCTGCAGCTTCATTTGTCCATCACGGCTTATTATTTCTTTCTACTCCCAACTACCCACAGCGAAACTTTCATCTCCAAACTCAGAGACTAAAATCGGAGAAGTTTCCTCGGATTTGTGCCCCTGCATGAACTACACACATTAGTAAGAGGACTAGTCATAACATATATCTTCAATCATGAACAAGAAAACCTCAGCAGTTAGATACTTGATACAAATGTACAAGTAGACTAAGCTACTAAAGAAAGCTACCAAACTTTGTAATCTTCAATTCGCCAAGCATATTGGTGTACAAGTTATTGCACGCTGATCAGACCATGACTGAAGATAAAAAATGACTCGTCAAACATGACAAAGAACGCAAGAAAAAAGGAGACGTACCCTAGAAGAAGACTCGTCGGATGAGTAAAGCTGTCGGCGATCAAAGTCTATATCATCTCCACCATCCTCTCCATAATGTTTCTTCAACAATGGCTCCCCCTTGTTTTTAGGAGATTTGAAACTCAACTTCCTCTTCCTCCAGGAAAGAAGACTATGTTTTGAACTCTGCTCTGCAGATTAATTTGCTGCAGTTGTATCCTAAGGGTACTTGTGCCTTGTGTCTGATATATAATGGCTGTAGTGGACTAAATCCTCGTCACTGCTGCTGCCGCTTGTATTTGAACAAAATGATCCACCAGCATGGTTTGCATAGACGAGTGCTTAATAACTGAATGACTTCTGAACACTTGTATCCTCTTTTCCTTCCTCAGATTCTCCTTCCGGATGCTCATTAAGTGAATCTGTATCCACAGGATAAACATAATCGGGATCCTCACTTCTGACTGAGTTCCTTGCATCACTGTGGCTTCCTTCCTCTGCATGATATGGCTTCTTGTGTCGCCTAAAAGATAATGCTTTCAAAAATTTAAACTTTTGCAGACCTGCTTTTAAAGAACCACCCCCATTTCTGTCTGTCAACAAAGCCTTTCCAGGGTTCAGAGATACTGGAGCAGACATGATAAACTTCGGAAATGTCTCTGAAGCTTCGTGAGTGTTCCTCAATTCCACAAGGTTGAGCACTAGCTGTCAAAAAATATATGAACATATCTTTAGGAAATAGTCGCATTAGATAATATATTCACGTAGCTGAAGGAATACAAGAACACAAGCAAAAAGCATGTGTTTTAGTTTCTCTTACACAGAGTGAAAGGCAACTCTTGAAGCTGCCAACAGAGACTTCCAAAGGAATGAAAATTTCAATGTCCTCTTGTTTATCTCCAGCTACTGAAGCAAAGTCTGCAAGATTCAATGTTGCAGCAGAAAGTATGGGTACCTTCTGATTTGGTCCTTTGCTTGTACCTTGATTCAGCAGAAGTATGAATAAATACAAAGAAGGGAGTAAATGAACAATGAAATCGAACACAAAGACAACGTGTTCAATAGAGAAATTAGTGTCGATGAAAAGCTAAAACCAAAACTAAAGGATTAGAAGCACGAAATAATACACCCATGGATTGGAAAACATACGATTATCATGAACGATAGGTTCAAAGCAGTCAAAGGAACATGCAGCTAAGGCCAATGTTGTGCCTATGGAAGAAGAACAACTTGCTTCAGTCTCAAACAAGTTGAGATATAAGAATTTACTATTCCATTTAAGCTCAACACTTGTCATCATCATACCAAATAAAAATACAAGTGAAAATAAGTTACATAAAAAAAATAATTAAAACCTATTTCCAACTAGTAGATATGGCCTATATGAGTCTTGATACTACATTGTCTCCTATCTTTAACCAAGTCTGCATTGATTCCAAGAAATTATAGGTCGTTCGAGACAACTTCTCTAGGTCTATCTCGTCTCCTTTTAACACCTTGGTCACCATGGTCTCACACCTACTAACCGGTACATCTGGAGGTCGCTGCAACACGTTGAACCTATGAAAGAAGTAGTCATTAAAAAGTTCAAACCATTTATCATTAACAACTCCTCCTATTGTTTCTTCCCTTAAAAACCAATTGTTGGATGCACACCAAAACAAATTTGGGAAGGCATAATCCTCAAGATGCCTAATCATTTGCTACCATTTTTATTTAATAATAGACTATGCCCATAATGCTTCTTTTTTCCTTATCCAGAAAGCGCAGCTGTATATGTCTAAGAGAAAAATATAAATGAATACAGTAGGTCTCACCATCCACCATATAACATCAAAATAAATGAACCCCACAAGCTCAGAAAGTGAATCCATTGAAAGGCAATTATTACATTCCAGAAGGCTTAAAAAGCTTCTGACTCCCAGCGCATGTCAGTAACAGTTTCTTAGACATCAATATAACATATTTAAAACTCACTTTACGCCCGTAGCATGTCGGAAAATTATACTGTGTATATCTATTGGACACTTTAGGCGAAATTCTTGGCTTTGCTACTATTAAACTCACTAAGCTACTAGTACTCTAGGAGTAATAAAACTCAGTAAAAACCATATTGATGATGAATTTTATTAAGCTTCTCTAGTTTAACATATCCTCTGGAGAGGCTCATACAAATGATGCTGCAATATACTGAATCACCATGGTTAAATAATCAAAACTAAGCATCAACCTAACCAATAAAAGAAAAAATAAGTATCCTAATTTGCGGAAGTTCAAGAAATTTATCATCCCAAGAAGTTGTATAAAATGACCAGGATTCGTAAAACAATACAAATAGCACCCAATTTCAAGACAACAAAGGTACAAGCACTAGGTATTCAGATAACATACAGTTCTCAATAACAGCCAGACCTCACTATATTAGAGATCTTCAACAACAACATTTCACTATAACGGGCAAGTTTTCTGTGGAATCGATTTTTCATGTTATGTTATATTATATGTTCTCTATAACAACATTGCACTATAGTAGTCAAAAAAATCCGAACAAGCAATGTAGTTATAGAGAGGTTTGACTGTCTATCAACCTTCTCAAGGAGAAATGAATGCATAGTTCCACTAATATTAGGAAGTAATCAAATTCCCTAGAATTGGGCTCAGAGTTCTTATTTCATAAGAAAACGCAAAGATAATTTTTTAAAAATTCTTTTTCAATTTCACTCAACAGCCAAAATCCACAGCAACACACCTAATGAAATCTCACAAGTGGGGGTCTGGGAAGGGTAGGGAGAGTAGTGTACTCAGACCTTACCCCTATCTCAAAGTTAGAGAGTGTTTCTAGTGGCCGAAAAAAAATAGTTCAAAATAGTCAACAACTATAAGCAAAAACAACAAATATTATAAAAACAAAAACTATAACAAAAACAATAAGATAATTGAGATACAAAAAATATTGTATAGTAACAGAAATGGAAGGACAAAAAACTACAGGAGCAATACTACGACGACTAATAAAATAAAAAATCAAGAAACTCACATTGATCACATTAAGTACAACTTCCCAAGGCTGAAAAACACCATCATTCCAACCTGAAAAGTTACACACACTCAGAAACTCCTCATTCCATTCAACAATCCCTTCATCTTCCTTCAAACACTCTTCTTTAGTAAAACTCTTCTTTACACTTCTCCTATTAAATGATCCCAAATTTAGTGAAATACCCTTTGATGATCCCAAGCTTTACGGTTAGAAAATGATTAATTTCCTTATATGGCGTATCAAAACAACTCCTCTATATCTTATACTATTTCGATTTACTATAAATAGTGAAATAAAATAATTTTGAGATATAGCTAATCCCAAGTTTAACGGTGAGAAAATAATTAATTTCCTTATATGGCGTATCAAAACAACTCCTCTATATCTTATACTATTTTGATTTACTATAAATAGTGAAATAAAATAATTTTGAGATATAGTTAATCCCAAGCTTTACGGTGAGAAAATGATTAATTTCCTTATATGGTGTATCAAAACAACTCATGGAGTATCTTATACTATTTCGATTTACTATAAATAGTAAAATAAAATAATTTTGAGATATAGCTAATCCCAAGCTTTATGGTGAGAAAATGATTAATTTCCTTATATGGTGTATCAAAACAACTCCTCTATATCTTATACTATTTCGATTTACTTTTATTTGTCACGCTTGATTTCGTTTTTGTTTTACTTTTTACATGTGGTATAAGAGGTCGAATATAATGGGTATGAGGAAAGACGGGGGAAGCTAACTAATAGTGAGGGGGTTCATTCAAACTCCCTTCGGCAGAATATTATACTACTATTTATACAAGCTTAAAATGATTTTTCATGTATATAATGCAGACGTTGAACCCCCTTCGACTAGTTCTTTCGTTCATATTTTTCGATTTTGAACCCCCTTAGTTAAGATTGAGGAAAGGTTGATATAGGTCGGTGAAATATTGAAGAGAGATGATTAGATAGGACATAGTGTAATTTTTTACTTTACGAGAGTTAATTTAACTAATATTTAGTTTAAATTGAATTTATTTAAAATACAAATGTTTGATAACTATACGATAGAATACTACTTCTTCGGATTCAATTTATTATTTGACATTGAGTTTAAAAAAATAAAGAATATTTTTAAATTTTGCAATTAAATTATGTCTTGTACTTGCATGGTTCACTTTTATTTGTCACGTTCGACTTTGTCTATTTTTACTTTTCAAGAAAGCTATGAGAGGTTGGATATAATGAACACGAGGAGAGGTTGATGTAGGTCAATGAAGTATTGGAGAACAAAGATTAGAAAAGATATAGTATAACAAAATTTATTTTAAAAAATTCAAATGTTTAAAAACTATAGAGAAAATCTACTTTTATTGTTTCAATTTGTTTGTTTGATTTTGACTTGACATGAAATTTAAAAAAAAGGAAGAATATTTTAATTCTTGTGGCCGGAGTCCTACACTAAATATATGTAGAATATATCAACATATCATTTAATCTTGTTGTGTTAAACATATCGTGTGAAAAGTTAAAGCATTATCAAAAAATAAAGTATATATTTTAAACAACTAAAATTTTTTAATTCTTGTGGCCGGAGTCCTACACTAAATAGGTGATAGATAGATGTTGGTCGGCTTTGAAAAATTTTATGTAAAGGTTAGGTTTAGTTGTATTATTTTGATATCTCTATTATTGTATTACTTTGTTATTGTTTATAGATGTTAGGTGAGTGTCGAACGACTTTGAGAAATTTTTTGTGTGTAAAGATTAGATTTAATCGTGTTATTTTGATATCTCTATCATTGTATTATTTTATTACAATTTATAGATGGTAGATGAATGTCGATCGACTTTTAAAAATATTTTGGTAAAGATTAGGTTTAATAAATAAATTCTCCATCTTTACATACTCAAAAGATATTAAATTTAATTATTATATTCATCTTTATTATTTAAACAAATATCCTATTTAGGCTAATATTTGAACTCATTAAAGTGAGATACACGCGCAAGGCGCGTACACCTAAACTAGTACATATATACCTGAAAAAAGACATCTTTTCCCCCCTGAACTTGTCCTCCAAACTCACTTTAGCACTTAAACTTTTGTTTATTTACCCCCCACCCCCTTAACATCTTTAAAGTGTATTATTTTCACTCTTAAAGCTGACGTGGAATTTTAAAAAGAAAAAAAACGCTTTTTAATTTAAAACTGACATGCCCCCCCCCCCCCCTCATTTCTTCATCTTCTTCATACCCCTCCACCTCCATTTCCCATCTTCTTCTTCTACCCCCACCCCCACCATAATTTTTACTCTCCAAACCCGCCTTACCCCTCCCCTCCAATTTCTCCTTCAACCACCAATTTCTCCACCACCAGCCCTACCCCTCCCCTCCAAACTCCCAATTTCTTCTTCTTCAATCACCAAATCCTTCACCCCACCTAAATCCCTTGACTTAAGATCATTCGAAAAGAATGAAATTGAATTTCTAAAATTAAAAGTTATCTTCATGAATTTGAAATAACATTAAAATTGAAGAAAAGTTATTAGCGGCGGTGTTAATGGTGGTGGTAGTGTTAATGGTGATAGTGGTGTTGATGGTGTGCATATATTTTTTTGGGTTTGTTTTAATCATTTTCTGGTGAGTTTTGTCGGAATATTTCGGAATGAAGAGTTTTGAATTGGAATGTGGTGATGCTATTGCATTGTTGTTTCTTGAATTGGTGGTTTGATGAAGGAATCGTAAAGGGCTTGTAATTATATTTTAAAAATTCAATCTTGATTTTGTTTTCCATGTTTTTATTGTATGGTATATTTTGAGCTATTTGTTTTATTGGATTTGTGTTAGAATCAGAAGGGTCTCTTAATTATTTTTTGAATTAATTTTGTTGGGTTTGCTTAATGGCTATTGGTAATATATTTAAGTTTGAAGAAGATAAAAAATGAAAGAGAGGGGAGAGGTGAGGTAGTTTGAAGAAGATAGAAAGGGGGGGAGGGGGCTGCGTTGTAGGGTAGGGGCGAGGTGGGAGGGCAGGGTGGGGGGTTGTGAAGAAGAAAAAAAATAGGGGTAGGGGTGCTTTTTATTTAATATATATATATATATATATATATATATACATACATATATATTTATATAAATGAAATAGTAAATATATATATTTTTATAAGAAAAATATATATAAAAATAATGTGTGGGGGATTAATTTTTTTTTTAGAAAAATTGAACTTCTTACGTGGCAATGACGTGGCTCCGACGTGGCGTTGACGTGACGTTGATGTCCACCGAGGTCACTCCCACCTTCTCCTGAATAATCTCATTTCTTGCCCTATCTTTCCTAGTTTGACCACACATCTATCGCAACATCCTCATCTCTGCCACCTTCAACTTTAGGATGTGGAAGTTCTTAATGGGCCAACACTCCGCTCCATACAACATAGACGGTCAGACTGTCACTCTGTAAAACTTTCCTTTAATCTTCGGGGACACCTTCTTATCACATAAAACTTTTGAAGCGAGCCGCTATTTCAACCACCCAGCCCCAATACGATGCATGACATTCTCGTTAATCTCACCATTACCCTGAATGACCTCAAATACTTGAAACTATCCTTCTTCTAAATGGCCTAAGAGTCCAACTTCACAACCACGTCAGCCTCTTGTGACACATCACTAGACTTACACTCCAAGTACTCTGTCTTGGTCTTGTTTAATCGAAATCCTTTAGACTCAAGGATCTGTCTCCGAATCTCCAACTTGTCATTAATTTCTTCCCGAATCTCGTTAATCAGGACCACACTATCAGCAAATAACATACACCAAGGCACCTCCCCTTTAATATGTCGCGTCAAAACATTCATCACCAAGGCAAATAAAAAAGGGCTAAGAGTCGATCCCTGATGCAACCCTATCAAAATCGAAAAGTGCTTTGAATCTCCATCTACCATCCTCACCCGAGTCTTTGCGCCTTCATACATGTCCTGAATTGGTCCAGTGTATGCCACAAGCACCCCTCTAACCTCCAAGCACCTCCACAGAATCTCCCTAAGAATTTTGTCATAAGCCTTCCCAAGATCAATAAACACCATATGCAAGTCCTTCTTCCTCTCCCGAAAATGCTCCACTAATCTCCTCACAAGATGAATGGCCTCAGTAGTCTAGTGACCTGGCATGAAACCGAATTGATTTTCAGAGATAGTCACGCTCCTTCTCAACCTCAACTCTACCATCCTTTCTCAAACCTTCATAATATTACTCAACAACTTAATACCTCTATAGTTATTGTAACTCTGAATGTCTCTTTTGTTCTTATATAATGGAATCATTGTACTCCACCTCCATGATTCAGGCATCTTCAACGCCCTAAAAATGATGATGTTAAACAACCCTGGTAACCACTCCAAACTTGCCCCACCAGTGTTCTTCCAAAAATTCACTAGAATCTCGTCTGGCCCCGTTGCTCTATCCCAACGCATCTTGCGAATAAACCCCTTGACCTCCTCAACCTCGATACTCCTACAATAGCCATAGTCGCAACACTCCTAATATTTCTCCAAGTTCCCCGACACAAAACCTTTGTCCCCTTTGTCGTTCAAAAGTTTATGAAAATAAGACTGTCACATCTTCCTAATGAGGGCATCCTCAACTAACATAGTACCATCCACGCCCTTGATGCACCTCTCTTGGTCAAAGTCACGAGCCCTTCGCTCCCTAGCCTTGGCAAGCCTATACAATTTTTTATATTAATTGAACATAGGAATAGACATTAGAATTATAATTGTTCATATTTAATAAATATTATTAATTATAGGGGTAAATATAAACAAATTAACTAATTTTGTCCTGATTTAGTAAGTAATCAACTACTCCCTCCGTTTCATATTATTTGGTCCTTATAAACTTGACACACCCATTAAGAAATCAATAAATAGAGATTTGTTTTATATATCTACCCTTATATGTCTTTTAAAGTGCAACAGCTAATGCAACAATTAAACAATGAAATTTGAATATATTACTCCATCCTATGCATTACGTCTAGAACGTTGAATATTTATAAATGAAACTAGTAATAATCATTTAATGGGTGTTTGGTCATGAAAACTAAAATTTTTGAAGTTAAATTTAGAGTTAAGTTGGAATTGAAGTTGGAGTTGTCACACCCCCTTTTTTCCGTACTCCAAAAGATTAATTTTTAAGTTCGAAAGGGTTTTATTATCAAAGTGACGAAAAATGAAAATTTGTTTCGAAAAAGGATTATTTACATTTTTTATTCAGAGTCACCACTTGGCATAATCCGGTGTGCCAAGTCACCTTTGAAAAATCCTTTTCAAAACAAATTTGACTCTTTAAAACTGACCTGCAAACAGAGATTCCGGCTAAGGAATTCTGTTGACCGAGGAGAAGGTGTTAGGCACCCCTCGATCCCGTGGTTCGACCACGATTGCTTGGTAGAGAGTATTGGCTAACTTTGACACCTCGAGGGTATAAACCACACAAAACATGCAAAACAATCAATCAAGCAAACAAGATAAAACAATCCAAAATTTAGTGTCCAGTCCAATTATACAGTCCAAAAATAAAAAATGTGTAAAAATAAATCCTACTCTAAATTAATTCTAGACTAATGCTTTACCCGACGCCTCGGGCCTTCATCACGAACGTCTTCCGCCAACATAGTACGTTGGGGCATTCCCCGGTGAATAAATACAATATGCCTCGGGGCATTCCTCGGCTAAATGAGTACATTTTTTGAATTAAATACGATAAACTAGAAAGAAACATTCATGCGCACATTCCAACATTCCACCATGTTTCAAACATCATTCCTAAATTTGTCTACCCGAACGTAAACATCTTTTGCCTATCCAATTCAACCTACCATGATACTATCACCGTTCGACATCAACAACGAATCAAAATTACTATAATATTTACTCTTTGAATTTACGATCCCCACCCCCAAATTCCTTTTCGATACAAATCCAAATTCATATTATCATCACCTTTATACCACTGAGATCAATTACTCAAAAGCAAAAAAAAAATATCGAACATCATCCAAATCAATCAACAAATCGCACAAGACATCGAATCACACCCACAATCATATCGAAATTAAAATAAAGGGAGAGAGGAGAGAATTGGACCTCAAATAAAGCTTTCGAATTCAAATAAGAGAAATACGAGCCCGTCCAAGAACCTCGAAAAACCCCAACGAGATCTCAATCCTCCGAATTAGCCGGGTAACAGTCCAAGAATGCAAATAACTCCAATTTCTACTTTCTGAATCAGTCAAGAAACAGCCAGCAAATCAATGACCAAATTCCGATTTGAACAAAATAGATATAAGAATAGAATCAATGAACAACCGAGCCCAAATACCGAAGTCTAGCTCGCACAAAATAAAACCCGTGTGGACCAACGAGTACTAGGACTAGAATTTTAGAAGAAAGAAAATAATAGAAACCCATGATACCGGAGCTTCGGTGAGCTTGGCGGCAAGACTATGGAACAGGGATTGGATTCCAAGAAACCCAGTACTTTCCGGCTATATTTCTCCCCAAAATCGAGGAAGAACAAGACCCGCACCCCCAATTCTCGCTGGATTCAGTCTAAACTTTGTCGGAATCGACCCAAATAAGCTGGAATCAACCCGAAAAGGCTTGTTTTAGGCTGATTCAATTAGCAAGTTCTGGTTCTTGGCGACGAGTGACCGAAAAACTTGATTTTCAGTCAAAATCTTCTCTTTCGAACTCCCGATCTTGATCTCTCTCTTCGTGACTCTCTCTCTCGACTTCAACTTGTATCTCCTTTTCGAAACTCCATCTCCCTTGAACTCTATCGTGTGTGTGCGTATGGTGAGGTTTTGGTGTGTCTGTGGCGTGAGGTTAGTGAAAAAAAATCTGCTGAGAGTGTATTGTGTATGTGTATATATGCCCCCAAAATGGAGTTTAATCCCTGTATGTATAAAAAAAATGGAAACAAAAGGGTTCTTAGCACCTTCCTGGAAGGTTCCCTCATGGGACCCCCCTTTTTAGTGTATGTTTATCCTTTTTGCCTTTGTGGACAAGAAATGGAGGGGTGGTGAGGTGTTGCCATTTGATAGGGTAGGTTGTTGGTTTGTTATTTTTGTATTTTTGCAGAGGAATTATTATACAGATAAGGATACACGGTAGAATAAGGTAAATAGGCAAAAAAATCTTTCCGTGTCTACATCATGCCCCCTTTGAATGTAAACGCGCAGTGTTTTCAGACAAAGAAGTAGACAATGAGATAGAATTTTATCCCGACCCTTATTCAAAAATGAAACAAAAAGAAGGAGGAAAAATAAGTATTGTTTTAGGACATCCTACCTACCCAAGTTATGAAGGAATCAAGTGACGGGTATCTCAAAGGATTGAAAAGAGATGGACTATACCGAGTTGGAGAGTCGAGTGAGGTTCCATCGAGGTTTCGGTCCGCGGCTCTATCATTACATCAAAATAAAAATTACAAGTTAAAACATAAATGAAATTACAAAATCCTATCTATGCAGTTTTCCCTGACTCTTGATTCGATTTTTATCACCCTATTTTTCAGGTGGGCTCCTGACTTGCAATTCCCTCAACTTCTTGTTTGGCTTTCAATTGCTTCGCCTTATTGCTTGACTTTCAATTGTTTCACCCTGTTCTCCAGGCGGGCTCCTGACTTGCTATTTTTGACCTTCAATTTCTTTGCCTTATTGCTTGACTTTTAGCTTCTTCATCCTGTTCCTTTGACGGGTTCCTGGCTTGTAATTTCATCACCCTGTTCTTCAGATGGGTTCCTGAAACCAGAATTAAAACTAGAACGAAAATTATCCCAAACAAAGATTATAGTAAAGCAGTATTTCATTTTTGAAAGAGTAGTCCCATTTTTCAAGAGGGTCCTGAACAGAAAGTAAAATCCCAATTTTCAGGAGGTTCCTGAACTGAAAGTAAATTCTCATTCTTCAGGAGGGTCCTGAACAGAAAGTAAAATCCCATTTTTCAGGAGGGTCCTAAACATAAAGTAAAATCCCATTTTTCAGGAGGGTCCTGAACAGAAAGTAAAGTCCCATTTTTCAGGATGATCCTGAACAAAACGTAAAATCCCATTTTTCAGGAGGGTCATGAACAGAAAGTACAATCCCATTTTCAGGAGGGTCCTGAACAGAAAGTAAAGTCCCATTTTTTAGGAGGGTCCTGAGCAAAAAGTAAAGTCCCATTTTTCAGGATGGTCCTGAACAGAAGGTAAAATTCCATTTTTCAGGAGGTTCCTAAATAGAAAGTAACATCCCATTTTCCAGGAGGGTCCTGAACATTAAGTAAAATCTCATTTTTTAGGAGGGTCCTGAACAGAAAGTAAAATCCCATTTTTCAGGAGGGTCCTGAACATAAAGTGAAATCTCATTTTTCAGGAGGGTCTTGAACATAAAGTAAAGTCCCATTTTTCAGGAGGGTCCTGAACAGAAAGTAAAGTCCCATTTTTCAGGAGGGTCCTGAACAAAAAGTAAAGTCCCATT
>NC_061113.1:3121-8274 GCF_002878395.1 Capsicum annuum | reverse complement strand
GGTCCTGAACATAAAGTAAAATCCCATTTTTCAGGAGGGTCCTAAATAGAAAGTAAAGTCCTATTTTTCAGGAGGGTCCTGAACAGAAAGTAAAATTCCACAGATGTGCATTTCCAATGGTAGCTGAATTAAGTGAAGCGAATTTGCCCCTATTTCAACAAAGAAAATTTTCCAGTTAAAAACTTAGTGGTGGCTTGCAGCTCTTGGCTTCTCAGGTATCTGCCCCAACACTCTTTCCTTTCATCTTTGTTCCAAATCGCTGACACTTGCCCTGTCTTGCCGTATCATTGACCCAGATCCAGATTGAGGGAAATGAGTTCTGACTCGAACAATGGGTTTCCATTTTACCATGCCTCTGAGGTGCACCCTTTTCCCAAATCTGAATGCTTCCACGAATCCAACAGCCTGTCGGTTGATAGACTTCCTTTGCTTCGTGTTGAATTACTGCTGGTCCTTGGCTTTTCCTCATATAATTGGAAATACTGGTAGTAAATTTTAAAATCCTTTCTCGCTTGTTTTGACACAGACTTGACTTAAAATGTAAAGAAATAATGATGACTTTTATTTTGATAAATGACATAAAAAGACAAAAAGCATGAATATGTAAATAAAAGAAAAGGGCAATGCACCATATTCAAAAAGAAAACTTATCTGAATACGGCAACCAACTCCAATGAGTATGACATGCATTTTGGATTAATCTGCCTGGTCTTCCTATCCACACTCCCCATTTGTTGTTGAGTTCGTGCCTTTGCCGCTGAGCCGCTTCTTCAATTCCATACATCACATTCAATTGATGACATCTTAAAAGACTTTCACCAACAAATCTCTTTCTTTCACTTTTCACTTTTCTCTTGAACTTGCCATCGCCTTACGGTGCCCGTGAGGGTTTTCACCAATAAAACTCTCTCATTTTTATTTCTCTCCACTCACCATCGCCTTATGGTGCCTGCGAGGGTTTTCACCAATATGACTCTCTCATTTTCATTTCTCTCAACTCACCATTGCCTTATGATGCCCGCGGGGGTTTTCACCAATAAGACTCTCATTTTGTATTTCTTTCCTGATTTCTTATGCTGAGGGAGACAAGTGGTACCTCACATTGTATCATTATATCCATTGCATGCTTAGCCTTCACATTATCAAAAACTAATCTGAAGGACTTTATTTGGTTGTAACTTGACTTTCAGATAAGGTTAGAAAAGGATGGCAAGAGGTTCAAACAACACTTGAAGTGGGGGTGGGACTTACAACTTTTGGAATCAGCGACTGACTTCCTCGTGGGTGGAGTTTCTGCTGCTGTCTCAAAAACGTGTAAGCAAGAAGCATGAGATGATGAGACTTGACATAGAGATCATCCTGGACATGAGTTCTATGGAACTTAATCATAACAACATAAGACATGAATTTATTTGGTGACCATAGGTTCTGATTTACATTGATACTAAACATGAATAACGTTTTGGCAGGACATAGGAATAGAGGTATCCTCCACCTTAAATAATACGATCAATTGCTCTTAGATTTAACGACACTTCTCAATTATGCAATCTACTGCGAACGACACACGTCATCATTTTCAACTTACAATTCCGCTACAACTCACCTAACCACAAGAGTTTGAGTCCCACAACATAGTGCTTCCATGTTGAAGCCTAACCTGAAATTGAAAGGTAATAGCTTAAGCTATGGGACCCTATACTCTACATCCCTTAAAGAATACTACTCCATCCTATCACTATAATCAAACAATGGTTTGTGCATCTATCAATTACAACATTCAAGTTTACTTTTACTACCCCACTTTATGGATCTCCCCACCAAAAACCAACAACTTCAATCACTTTCACAAAGATTCTCGCCGCATTTCCCCTTCATAACTATTTCACATAACGAAAGTTCATCTCACTCCTTCCTCTTCATCTACAACCTTAGTTCAAGTAGTCACATCCAAAACTTTCACAATAAAGAGCATCTACTCTCGTATCTAAAATATTACCATGCTTCCATAACCACTATCATCCTATAATAAGGAGAGTCATTGAGGGACTAGAGCACAAGCATCAAGAATGAAAGTGACACTATTCAATTATATATAACTTATATTTGTTGCTCTACTCAAGGTGGGGCTTGTGAGGTAAGATACGATACAATATGCACGAAGTGCTTTCATATAAAAACCTCCTAGGTTATAAACGGAGGGTCATTCGGGAATAAACATAACATACCATGAGTCCTTAGGACTCACTGCAAAAAAAAACAACATTTAGCGACACACCATTTTCGTTGGTATCATATGAAAATCCATCGCTAAATAGAAATAGCGACGGAATTACCTTTGTCGCTATATTGCTCATTGCTAGCCTCACAGCGACAAAAATTTGATTTTTGTCGCAAAATTTGTGACTCCTTAGCGATGAAATATTTCGGTTGTTGATGTTACCGACGTATTTATCCGTTGCTATAGCATCGTTATTCCCAAAATTCATTTTCGTCATGGCTAAATTTACGACAAAATATTTTATCACTTATCCGTTGCAACATAATTTGGTCAACTTGAGTAGCCATATTTAGCAATCAAATTTATCTCGCTAAGTTTTCAGTAGCTACGACTAAAGTTAGTCACTAGTTTTTTGTCGCTAATAATTTTTGTAAGAAAATAGTTGAAACACGAAAATTATAGAATGATTAAATAGCCAACATTCATATAGATAGCAAAATTCACAATAATTGTGTCCAAATAACCACAATTTCAAGTATTTTGTCAAATATAAACTAATATCAAATCAACATCCATCAAAATTAATATTTGTTACTACATAAATGTTTTGTACATCCACACAAAATAGTCTATCAAAATTTAATGTACCGATCATTGACTAAGAATAATATGAAGCTAGGAATCAACGTCGTCGTTAGTAGGAGGAGGATCAAGCACGGCCCCTTCTTGTACCCTAATACCACCAACACGCTCAATAACTACCAAAAGAAAATGAGTAGTAAGTGCCGAAATCAATTGCTTCACAAACTCCTCCATATTTGTTGTCGGTAACGAAATCGAAGGTGGTACTGATGATGTGGATGTATTGCAGGCACAAAGTTTTT
The DNA here is from genome assembly GCF_002878395.1 of Capsicum annuum. Taxonomy (NCBI): domain Eukaryota; kingdom Viridiplantae; phylum Streptophyta; class Magnoliopsida; order Solanales; family Solanaceae; genus Capsicum; species Capsicum annuum. Next base: position 5,169 of record NC_061113.1, on the reverse strand, counting down.
TCCCAAAGTAACTGGCAGCTTCAGATCCAAGATTAAATAATCTTTTCTTCTTTGCAATCTTTTCTTCTTTGCTCGCCCTACAACTTCATAATATGTTTTCAATTAATCAATTTCAGATTCACATTGTAATTTTTCGGTACAATTTTTTCATACCTTACCTGTAACAAGTTAATTTTGGACTTAATAGTGAAGTTAATAGTAACCAACTCCACTACGCCAACGTCTTCTTATCCTTGACATCTGAAAATTGAAAAATAAGATAGTGAGCGTCAAACACTTCTCAATAAGAAAAATATACTTCGTAGAGAGTATCGATTAGTTGTTGTTATTGAAAAAAACATGAAAACTAATATATGAGTGCATAACTTAGCTTTGAATACCTGTAAATTGTTTAGAAGCGGTTATTTCTTCTTCTGTAGTTCCTTTTCCTTCGCTGCTTCTTTCTCCTTATCATCATAATTTTGTGTTCCAGCTCTTGAACGATTCTTTCAAGCCATTTCATATTTCCAGTTGAGATAAAGAAATATATTATGGATAATCCGATACATAGTTCGGTTCCATACCCCATAAGAGCAGCTTTCCAAAAATCATTCAGAAATTCAGAGTTGCTTTCTTCATCAAGCGCAGATCTAGCATAAGTTTCCTCCGATGCTGAATCATGACCGTCATTACCACAACCTTTTGAAAGTGGGAATCCACATAATCCGTCATTACCTTCATATGAATTGTTCTCAAAGGTATGAAATTGATTTCCTTGAGGAATGCACCGTTCGAGATGATTGTTGGAGAGATTTCAAACTTCGAGAGATGTAAGTGAAGCAAACTGTGCTGGTATCTCTCCTACAAGATGGTTACCTGACAGGTCCAGTGATTCAACTGAAGATAATCTTCCAAATGATGGCAGAATATGACCTTGCAATCCATTATGAGATAAATTTAGCATGCGAAGTGCAATGAGGTCACCTATGATACTTGGAATATGTCCTTCAAATTTGTTGTTTGAAAGATCAATCGTGGTGTACAGAAACAAGATTCTCACAACTTCCTGCTCCAATCCCTTTGTTACGATTGCTATGGAGTTCTGGTAATACCCATCTCCTTCATCACTCGGTGCCTTCTTTGATGGATCAATTATCCTCATGGCTCTGAAATGTTGAAAGAGACTCGTCGGTAAGTTTCCCGTGAAGGAATTGGAAGAGATATCTAACATTCCTGAAGTTCTAATGGGTCCATGCAACTTATTCAATCTCAAGCTTAAAACTCGCAGCTCAGGAAGAGTTCCCAACCACATTGGAAAGGTATCATTGAGGAGATTGTCCCCTAAATCCAGAACTTCCAGTCGTTGGCAATTTATTAAGGATCGTGGAATTTTCCCCTCTAGCTTATTGCCATGCAAATTAAGCTTCCGAGTGCACTTCCAATGCTAAAAGTTGTTGGAAGAGTGCCGGAAAGATCGTTGTGCTGCACATCAAGAACCTCAAGATGACCACTCATGTTGTCAAAACATTGCGGAATTGCTCCGATTAGATTGTTTCTACCCAAATCAAAAACTTACAGTGATTTTAAATTGCAAATAGATGACTGGAGCTCTCCACTGAGATTATTATGTGACATCATCACATTCTGGAGGCCACTGATATTACCCAAGCATTGCAGAATTTTTCCCTTCAAGATGTTTCTCGACAAATACAGGACTGTCAGTGATGTCAAATTGCAAATAGATGAAGGAATTTCCTCAATTAGATTGTTTTCGTCAAGAACCAGAATTTGCAAGTTTCTCAAATTGCCAAAGGAAGACAGAATTGGGCCATTGAGTTGATTATTGGATAATTCCAGATAATTTAGGTTTTTCAGATTTCCCAACTCACTAGGAATTGGGCCAGAGAATTGATTATCGTATAATACCAGATCATTGAGTTTTTTTAGATTCCCCAACTCATAAGGAATGTGGCTGGAGAGTTGATTATTGTATAATACCAGATCATTGAGTTTTTTTAGATCCCCCAACTCACTAGGAATTGGGCCAGAGAGTTGATTATCGAATAATA
>NC_061113.1:0-3021 GCF_002878395.1 Capsicum annuum | reverse complement strand
AAACCCATGGAACAACCAGTAAAACAAACTGATAAAGAAAATTTCTTCAAATAAATACCAGACTGAAAATTCAATGGACTTCACGGCTCCTACAACATATAATCCCAGCACACAACAACATTACTATAACGAAATGTTAAAGAAAGAGATGAAGAGAAGAAAACCATATCAAAATTAAAACGAAAAAGAGGTGTTTACCTCTCTCGGAGCAGCGAAACGGGGCAAGGAGCTACGATCGGACTCTTGTCACCACCAGGAAAGCTTAATACCACCGTGAACACTCGACTAGCTAACTATTTCTCCCTAAAATCTTTACCGAACAAAGTTTCTCTTTCCCGAAACCAAATTACTCTTTTACGAAACCCTCCTTCTTTTACCCAAAAGGAAAATTTTTGTTCAACCCAGGTTTTTAGAAAATTTTATAAACCCCAGAATTATCAACCTCCAAAGAACCCCCCAGAATTTTCCCACCCTAATTCTCCCAAAAAGAAGCCCCCCAAAACAGTGACCCAGGGGTCTTTATATAGAAAACGAAGTAGGGTATTTTAGGGGTTTGGAAGAAAGATATTTTTTGAATTTTGAAATTCGAAAATCTTCCCCCCACAGCCCATTTTTGTCCTTAATCGACTCCAATTTTGGGTTTGGTGGACCAATATAATTGGCAAAAAACCAATTCTCCCCCAGACGCAATGAACAATTGCCAAATATGTACCTAATTCGTACCCCCCATCCCGAAATTTGCGGAGTTGAACGTTGGGGGAGACACCTGGACTATTTCTAGAAGATTTTGGATTCTTTCTTTCTCCTACTGACACGTGAGACGGGTGAAGAAGGATAGGGTCGGGTTGAAGCTAGTTTTCTCGATTTTGGGTCGAAGATGTCATTGCAATTTCGAGTTGAAGAGGGTTATCGGGTTTAATGTTGTTGTTGCTTTGATTGAGGAGAGAAGAAGGATTACTAATGCTAGTGTCGAGCGTATTGTTGAAAATGGGTTGGAAAGAAATGGGTCACGGAGAAACGGGTTGAAACTACTGTTGCAGTTGTTTGTTAGGTTAAGGGGAAGAGATGAGAGGGTTTGGGACGGGTATGTGGCTTTGGACTGGGCTGATATTGCTAATTGGAAAAACTGAAGGGGAATGGGCCACTGGAGTTGGTTGTTGCTTGGGGTCGTTTAGGAAGAAGGAAAATGGGGGTTAGTTATGGGCCTGGTTGAGACAGGTTGGGTCAGTTGATGTTGTTGGGTTGCATAGTTGGCCCAAATTTGGGCTTTTTTTTTAGGGATTGGGAGATTGTTTGGGTTAAAATAAAAAGAGCTTCAGATTTTGGGCTATTTATTAAATAGCCTACGATAGGATTTAGCCAATTGTGTTTAAATTTTGACCTAATTGAGGATTAATCGGTCAATTGTGTTGCAATTGTAGCCAAATAAACTTCAATTAAATCTAATTTAACAAATTGAATCAAGATTTAAAATGAATTTAGCAACTAGTTTAATCCCGAGGTTCTTTGATTCGATAAGATCAAGTAAACATTTTTCCGAATAAACCATTTTTTGAAGTAGATCATTTTCAAATCAAGATTTTAATTATTGTATTTATTTTCACAATATTCTTTAATTAAATCCGATATTCCATAGAATAAACGTTTAAGTAATCAAATTGTATAATATCGAATAATTGAACACGATAATATATAATTGCTGCTTAAAGTGACAAAATCACGTACAAATATGCTTTTCAAAATTCTTATTCGGATGAAATAAATATGTCGATCGAAGAAACTCAGGATTAAATTTAGCCATGGAGGGAAAAAATTAGGTGTCAACAACTGCCCCCTCCCTTTGGATAGGGTGGATGTAAGTAATCCTGGGCAAAGGAGGTTGACATTGCTAATTTTTGTCCGACCATAAATTCAAATTTGAAAGAGGTTGTTTTTTTGCATGAGTTTCATGGAGTTATGGCCAAACCTTGGTATCAGGTCTCCTACGTATCTCAGGTTTCATGATAATTCAGGCCACTTGTAGTTCATAAAGCTTGATTTTTAGCGCGATTTTCAAAAATTTACAAGCTGTCTCGATTTTAGAGTTTTGATAAAATCGAAAAGCTGGGGAATAGAGGGATTTGGGGAAGGTTGGAATGCATTCGAGTTTTCTACATAGTTCCCAGCCTACAAATCTCTAAGACTCAGGGAATCAGACTGTTTGTAGTTCGACTCAATTGGTAGAAAAGATAGTCTTTTGTTTCGGACCATCTTTGGCTCAGAATGGGTGACAAGTTGATCGAGTTATGGAAAAGAGGCTTCTAACCTCTTAACCATGAATGTGTATCTCTTCATATCCATAGGTAATAACTTAGCTGGGCATAATTTCCAAAACTCTAGGAGTCCTATCACTCGAATTTGGAAGAAAGAGAAGGTTACCCGCGGCATGAGTTAAGAAATATCCTGTAGTTGAAGCTGAGACTTAGAACATCCCAAAATAACCACATGCCTTCTAACAGGGGTGTGGTTGAATGGTGGTGGTGATCATCCTTTAACTCACATCCAAAGAGTTTGACGTCCCTCTCTAGACTATGTCCTGTTTTGCTGCTAAGAAAGAATTCAACATTGTGCTGCATCCTTTTTCGAGTTGTCCGCACCTGTGGTTTTTGGTTTGAGATTTTCATCCTCTCGGATGCTCTTGACAATATCTCAAACAAAAATCATTAGTAATAAGCATAATTCACGAAAGAGGTGCGTAGTATTTTACCATATCTCCACATGAGTTGTTGCCTAAAAAGTGAAGTCATCTTTGCTTGTGCATGCTTGGAAGGAAATAACTTGCAATAACAGAAATAACAACTCTCTTGGTTGTTGCATAATTATCTCATCTGTCGAGCGAATATGTTTTCAAAGTGGGGTGGCCCTTTTGGATACCGACGACACTTTATGTAGAACGGTTTCTACAACCGTGCAACCTTGCATTGATGAGGCAACCCTTTCAATTGCCTATAATTCTTGTTGTATGTGGAAGGATAACCTTTT
>NC_061112.1:154282583-154330250 GCF_002878395.1 Capsicum annuum | reverse complement strand
AGGCTTGGGAGCGGCGTAGTGTGGGCTGTTGGGGTCGGACGGTCCATTTAGGTGGTCACACGAGCAAAACAGCGCGAACTGACCCTTTTCGGGATAAGTTTGTGTACGGCCGCCTACGGGATCGGAGGTGCGCCAGTGGATCGGGCATTTTTTAGGCTAAAAGTCGACTGAGGCGTGCCAGGGAAGCTTAGGAGCAGCCTAGTGTGGGCTGTTTGGGACGAACGGTCCATTTAGGTGGTCACACGGGCAAAACGATGCGAACTGGGCCTTTTTGGGCCAAGTCGGTGTACGATTGCCTGAGGGCCCGGGGGTGCGCTCGTGGCTCAACCATTTTTTAGATTGAAAATTGATCGACACATGCTAGGGGGGTTGGGAGCGGCCTAGTGTGGGCCGTTGGGGATAGACGATCTATTTAGGTGGTCATACGAGAGAAACGACGCGAATTGGCCCTTTTCGAGCTAAGTCGGTGTACGGTCGCCTGCAGTCCCGAGGGTGCACCCATGGCTCGGGTGTTTTTGGCAAAAAATCAATCAAGGTATGCCAGAGAGTCTTGGGAGCAGCCTAGTGTGGGTTTTTGGTGTCGAACGGTCCATTTAGGTGGTCACACGGGTGAAACGACATGAACTGGCCCTTTTCGGGCCTAGTCGGTGTACGGCCACTTGCGGGCTCGAGGGTGCGCCTATTTCTCGGGTATTTTTTAAACCGAGATTTGACTGAGGCATGTCAGGAAGGCTTGGGAGCGGCTTAGTATGGGCCGTTAGGATCGGACGGTCCGTTTAGGTGGTCACACTGGCGAAATGGTACAAACTAGCCATTTTCGGGCTAAGTCGGTGTACGATCGTCTGCACCGATGGCTCAGGATTTATCAGGCCAAAAATTGCACGAGGCATGCCAGGAAAGCTTGGAAGCGGCCTAGTGTGGGTCGTTAGGGTTGGATGGTCCATTTAGGTGGTCACACAGGCGAAACGGCGTGAACTGGCCATTTTTAGGCAAAGTCGGTAAACGACAGCCTGAGGGCCCCGGGGGTGCGCCCATGGCTCGAATATTTTTTGGGTTAAAAATCTATCGAGGCGTGCCAGTGAGGCTTAGGAGCGACCTAGTGTGGGCCGTTGGGTCGGACGATCCATTTAGGTGGTCACACGGGCGAAACAGCGCGAAACGGCCCTTTTTAAGCCAAGTAGGTGTACGGTCACCTGCGGGCCTGAGGGTGCACCCGTGGCTTGGGCTTTTTTGGGCCAAAAATCAATTGAGGAGTGCCAGGGAGGCTTGGGAGTGGCCTAGTGTGGACCATTGTGGTCGGACGATTCATTTAGGTAGTCACACGAGCAAAACGGCGCGAACTGGCCCTTTTTAGGCCAAGTGGGTGTACGGCCGACTGCAGGCATGGGGGTGCGCCCGTGGCTCGGGCATCTTTTGGGCTAAAAATCAACCAAGACATGCCAGGGAGGTTTGGGAGCGGCCTAGTGTGAACCGTTGTGGTCGGACGGTCCATTTAGGTGGTCACACGGGCGAACGGTGCAAACTGGCCCTTTTTAGGCCAAGTGGGTGTACGGCCGACTGCGGGAACGAGGTTGAGCCCCGTGGCTCGGGCGTCTTTTGGATCCAAAATCAACCCAGGCGTGCCAGAGAGGCTTGGGAGCAGCCTGTGTGGCTCAAACCGACCCACCTAAACAACCTGGCTCGGTTTGACCCGGCCAATTTTAAAATTGGGCCTGGTTAACCCGGCCCAGACCGAAATCGGTCCAGGTCCATCGGTTAACCGGCCTAGCCCAGATACCTTTTTTTCTAAAAAAAATAAAATTGGAATTTAGACCATTGGGCCACAAGTAGTTGTTGGCCCAACGGCTATATGACCATTTTTTGGTCCAAACGACTACTTAGCCCTTTTTAATTAAAAATAAAAATTCATTTAAAAAATTTTTTAAACCCAAAATAAATCCTATAAATATCCTACACTTTCAAATTATTTTCCACACAATTTTCATTCTCTCAAATCTCAATTCTCAAAATTCAAATATTCTATATATTTCCTAAAGTGCTCAATTTAATTTTTTAATTTTGCGATTACAAAGTACGAGTGGAAGTTTCTAAAGTCGCAACTTTCGTATACTTCTAAAATTTGGTATTATCATTCCATCTCTTACTTTTAATTTTTAATTAGTGTATTAATTGTTGAATATTTAATTTTATTATGATTGTGTATTTTGAATTTTTTTAGTTTGATTTACATTATGGATAAATTAAGAAACCTTGCCACTAAAAGTGTAAAGAAAATTTGTCCCGGAAATGATAGTAAAAAATGAATTACTGGCGGTAGAGGTAGTTCAAGTAGTAGATATATCCATATGTTTCCGCCCCCGGTACCGCTTAGTCAACCTTTAGAGAAAAAAGTAGGTGTAGGTGCTCACGATATGGATTATGTAGAAGCTCAGAAAAATTTCGGTATAGAAGAAGAAAATAAAGTAGATGCAGTAGATTTAGATGAAGATGATGAAAATATTGGTGAAACACCCGCAGTAGAAAATGCTAACATTGGATCTAAATCGGTTAATCGCCCTCCCCGTGCCCCAAGAGCTCGTAGAACAACTAGTATTGCATGATAATTTTTTACACGTATAGGAGATACTGAGGTGCAATGCAATATTTGTCAACAAATATATAAGTATAAAAGTAGAGGCAAGCAAGGGGTACAGATACGTTAATGAGACATATAAATGATAATTACGAAAGAGAGTTATTTATTGCACGAGGTGGTGAGGCTGTTGGTGGGCCAACACAGACTAGAATGGGCCCAGCAACCGATCAGATAATTAAGAATTATAATAAATATAAGGACTGGGAAGAAATAACAAAAATAGTAGTTGTGAGTTGTTTGTCTTTTAGTTTTCCTTCTTCGGATGGGTTTATTCATTAAATTCAAGCAATTTATAATCCTGGATTTAATGGTATTCCTAGAAGCACTTGTCAGGCCAATATTTTCAGACTTCATTCACAATATGCTTTTTATTTATCTACATTATTAAAAAATATTCAATGTAGAATGACTCTAGCTTTTGATCTTGGTCGTGCTGTTAATAAAAAAAATTATTTAACCATTACTTGTCACTGGATAGATAGTAATTATGTTATACAAAGACGTATTTTTTTATATGATGAAGATCATAGACATACTGGAGAATTTATTGTTGATTCGATTAGTAAGGTTGCAGAATTTTATGGTATTGAAAAATAAGTCATATGTATTGCTTTTGATAATGCCTGTAATAACAAGACTGCTATTACAAAGTTAGAAGCTAAGCTCTCTCCGTCGTTACTAGAAATATTTCATGTTAAGTGTGCTTGTCATATATATATAATTTAATTGTAAGAGATAGTCTTAAATTTTTTGAGCTTTATATTGAAAAAATCCGACCTGCTGTTGGCTTTATTCAAGGAAATAATCAAAGAAAAAATTAGAGAATTTAAAGTTAAATGTCAAAAAAATGAACTTAGACCGATATTGATGCATGAAGAATGTGATACTAGATGGAATGTTATGCATGATTATTTAAAAACTTTTCATGCTTATAGAGTTCCTATTACACTGACTTTTAACCAACATTGTGGTTCATTTGTTGATTCGATTGAATGTATGCTACATGATTCTGATTGAGCTGTAATTGATGATCTTGGTAAGTCTTTTTAAAAAAAATTATATAGCTACAGTTGAATTTTTCGGTGCTTATTATCCTACTGTTTGTAATATTTTAGCATATATAGCCGATATTTTTGGTTTGCTCAAAGAATATAAGAATAAAGAAGATTACAAAGAAGCTGTTGGTGCTATGTTCGCAAAATTTTAAAAATATTTTTTTCCGATTCCCCCTATTTACTTGGTTGGTGCTATACTAAATCCGTGTATGAAATATAATACTATGTGTCACTTTAGTACTCTTATTTACTCTAACTTAGAGATAAATACTAACAATGATTCTGATGACGAAGAACAACCAAATTTGTGGACGGCTATGAGTGATGAGAACCCTTACATAGCTAAATTATATAACCACTATTCTGATTTATTTGATTTATCTGTACCAACAAATATCACTCCAACTGTCGTTCCTCATCTTTCCGAGGAGTCATTATCTTCTAAAAGGTCGACACATTGTGGTTTTCCTGATTACGTTTATGATTTAAATATTTGGAACAGTTTTGAAGAAGGAACCTACACAACAACTTCTCGAGAAGAAATTAAGTATTATTTTCTAACTCTGATAGAGGATCGTAGACGACGGATCAACGCATTGGATTGGTTGAAGAATAATAAAACACAATATCCTGTGCTTCTAAGATTAACTAGAGATATATTGAATGTTCCAATGTCAACCGTTGCATCGGAGAACGCTTTTAGTCAGGGACAACAACAGCTTGACAACAACCGCCACTCTTTGGGGAGCAATGGTATGAATGTTCTAGTTTGCCTTAAAAGTTGGATTAGAGCGGAACGGAGAAATCAAGGAATGGAGGTGGAGCCGAAAGACGAACAAAATCTTGAAGAACTTATGACTTCGAGGGAGAACTCAGCACAATCAAGTTTAATGCATGATTTTGCCCCCATTGACTTCGAGGGAGAACTCAGCACAATCAATAAAATATAACATTCATTCACTCTTTACTTTGTAATTTTTTTTCATTTAATGATTTAAATTGAATTTGTTGTTTAAATTAAATACTTAGTTTTAATATATTACTAATTTACTATCAAGTATTATTAATTTATTAAATTAAGTAGCATAATATATTATTTAAAGTAGTACATATATATTGAATGGTACGTATATATGTGTATATATTTTTATAGACTCTAAAGTAGAGTATATTTAACGTATACATGTGTATATGCTTTACAAATTAGTGTATATATATATATATATCATTATAAATGACTTAAGCACGTGGTTCATTAATCGCATAAAAGTGCTCGGTGATTTGTCTTTTTTTGATGTAGAATTGGCGAATTCGAGGACGAATTCTTTTGAAAAAGGGGAGAGTGATGTATATCAAAGTGACGCTAATTCAAGAGAGCCTTTCACAAGAAGTCAAGCTAAGGACCTTCAAGCATTTCAAGCTTTATGGATGAAGATGAAATCTTTGGAAGGTTCCAATGTGGATGACTTGAAGATATTTAATATTCTAAGTGTTTACCTTTAAATTAGCTTGTAATTTAAATGCAACAAAAACTTTTATACCATTAATGAACCATGTGCTTAAGTCATTTATTAATAATTTTGTTATGGTCTATTTTGATGATATTTTAGTTTATAGCAAGTGTTTGGATGGTCATGTGCAACATTTGAGAATGATATTTGATGTGTTGAGAAATGAAAAGTTGTATGTAAATTTAAAAAAAAATCTTTTTTGCGTGAACCATGTTGTTTTTCTTGCCTTTGTTGTAAGATCAAGAGGAGTTAAAGTGGATGATGAAAAGGTAGAGGCTATTAGAAGTTGGCCAACTCCTAAGTTCATTAGTGATGTTAGAAGCTTCCATGGGTTGTCAAGTTTTTATAGGAGATTTGTGAAGGGTTTTGATTTTTTAGCCGCTCCTCTAACCGAGGTCATTAAGAAGGATAACTCTTTCATCTGGGGTAGAAAACAAGAGGAAGCTTTTAGAATCTTGAAAGAGAAACTTAGTTCCACTCAATTACTTCACTTTCCAACTTTAAGAAGATGTTTGAAATTGAGTGTGATGCTAGTGGAGTATGCATTGGTGCGGTCTTGATGAAAGAAGGGAAACCCATAGCTTACTTTAGTGAGAAATTAAGAGGAGCTCCATTGCAATATTCTACCTATAACAAGGAACTATATGCCTTAGTAAGAGCTTTAGCAAATTGGCTGCATTATTTGTGGCATAAGCAGTTTGTGATTAGAACCGATCATGAGGCTTTGAAGCATATTAAAGTCCAAAATAAGCTTAATAAGAGTCAAATGAATAGAATTCATTGAGTCTTTTCCATATATGATTAATTATAAGCAAGATAAAGAGAATATTGTGGCAAATGTTTTATCTAGAAGATATGCATTGATGAATACCTCGACTTCTAGGTTGATGGATTTTGAGAGTTTGAAGGAGTTATACTCTAATAATGATAATTTTGAAAAAGTTTCTGGAGAGTATCAAGTGAGCTTGAATGGGTGTATGCAAGTTGTTGAGGAGGAAAATGAAGTTAGAACTCCTAGATCTGAGTTGAAGGAGGGCTACTTGTTTAGAAATGGAAAACTTTATGTGCCTATGTCTTCATGGAGAGATGTTGGTGAAAGAATCACACAATGAAGGTTTGGTGGGTCATTTTGGAATGTCAAAAACCTTAGCTATTCTTAGTGAACATTTCTTTTAGCATAAAATGACAAGAGATATGGAAATAATTTGCGCTAGGTGTTTGAATTGTAAGTATGCTAAATCTCGTACCTAATCCCATGATTTGTATACTCCTTTGCCTATTCCTATCGGTCCTTAGCTAGATATTTTCATGAATTTTGATATTGGTCTTCCTAGGACTAGAAATGGAAAGGATAACATCTTTGTTATTGTGGTTAGATTTTAAAAAATAGCTCACTTTATTGCTTGTCATAAAAGTGATGATGCATCTCATATTGCTACTTTATTTGTTCATAATGTGATGAAATTGCATGGTGTTCCCCAAGTAATTGTTAGTGATAGAGATTCAAAATTTCTTAGTTATTTTTTGAGGTGTTTGTGGGGAAATTCGAGAACTAAATTGCTATTTTCTACTTTTTGTCATCCTCAAATGGATGGTCAAACCTAGGTGGTTAATAGAACTTTAGGTAACATGCTTAAAGCTATTGTTAAAGGAAAGTTAACTTTTTCGGATGAGCAATTGTCATTGATTGAGTTTGCATATAATAAAACTATTCATAGATCTATTGGTATAACCCATTTCGAGTGTGTTAATGGTTTTAATTCCTTGACTCTATTGGATTGGCTCCTTTGCCCAGAGATGTATTGTGGGGGTAGATGCAAAAGCTATGAAGAACATCCATAAGAAAGTAAGAATGTGAATTGAGAAGGCCAAAAAAGATGCAACTAAAAGAGCTAACAAATGATGAAAAAAAATTATCTTTGTACCCGGTGATTGGGTATGGGTTCACTTTAGAAAAGAGAGGTTTCCAAACAAAAGGAAGAACAAGCTTATACCAAGAGTACCTGGACCGTTTCAAGTGCTAGAGAAGATTGGATACAATGCTTACAAAGTAGACTTACCAAGTGAGTATTTGGTCCATAATGTTTTTAATGTTGGTGATTTATCTCTTTTTGATGTAGGATTGACGAATTCTTTTGAAGAAGGGGAGAGTGATGTACATCAAAGTGACGCAAAGTCAAGAAGGCCTTTTACAAGAAGTCAAGCTAGGGACCTTTAAGCATTTCAAGCTTTATGGACGAAGATGGAATCTTTGGAAGGTTTCAATATGGATGACTTGAAGATATTTAATATTCTAAGTGTCTACCTTTAAATTAGCTTGTAATTTAAATAAAGGGCAATTTGATCTTTCTTTATTTATTTTAGCCCTTAGTATAAATAGTTAGCTATTAGGGTTGAACTACTAATTTTGAAATATTGAATATTTGTGCCTCCTTTGAGAGTTTGAAAAATCTTTGTTGATTTTCAATAATTGTCCTAGGATTTGCAAGTAAGGTTACTACCTTTTGAGGATTCTAATAGATTATGTGCGTTTAGTCCCCAATTAAGGAGTGTTTTGGTTAGTTTCACAATTACATCTTTTGATTGTTTGAATCTAATTGTGTCTATCTTTCTTTATTTTGTATCTTTAATTTATCTTGCTTTTATTTTCTTGTTTCACATCAAAAGCAAAATTTTTTAATAAAGGACAAAAAGTTCAAATCACTTTTTTAAGGGAATTCACATTTTTAATATATTATAGATTATAGATATAAATATTTCGAGAACCGAATAATATAAAAAAGAACTATGTATGAGGCTGTAGTTGAAAATCATTGCAATTTTTTTATTTTGGATTAAAGTTAACTTGAATATTTTTTGCGTTAAAGTTATTGTTGATTTACAATGAAGGGAGGTTTAACTAATTATCAACAAGTGATAAAGGGAGGTTTAACAAGTGAATTTTTGAGTTAAAGTGATTATTGATTTAAAATAATCATCTAACAAGAAAAAAATAATTATAAAAATCTAAGTGGAATACTTTTAACAAAAAGCATAAGGGTGAAAATGAAAATATATATAATAAAAAGACACTATTAATTGTCATGTGTAATAATTTTATTTTAAAAAAAAATTAAAATATCAAAAAACTCCTTGTGAGAACTACTAAAATCAAGATCCAATAATCTCGTATAAGTATAGTATAATATCGATTCTTCATTATCTTATTGTCTTACAATGATGGATTGATGACATTACTAGACGAATTCAAAACTTCTTGATACAAAATACAAAATAAAAAATAATTTCAGCCCTTTTCTAATTTAAGTAAAAGTATGAAAGCAATAAAATAAGTATACTGCAGTCTGCAGGGTTGAAAAAAAGTACTCCATAGTTCAGGGGTTTTAGTCCATTTTCCAAATATAATAAAATGAAAGAACTAAAAAGGCACGCAAAAATTCTTGTGAGCTTTCATTATTTTTCCAAGCAGAAATGGACGGAGGGAGCAGCATAAAAATAGTCATGGAAGGAAGGATGACCCATCATACCATTATTATAAACATAAACATAAACAGCAGCACCAGCTGTATTTTGACTTCAGCACCTCCATTTCCGACCTCTCTCACTTCCAAGAGCTGTATTTTGACTTCATCATCACCTCCAATTCCGATCTCTCGAACTGCCAAGTCCCCCCTGAACCTGCCGTCTGGATTTGGATTTGGATTTGGATTTGGGGGCAGTCCCTTGGTGAGGATGGAAGACCAACCGTTCACTGGTCCAAGGAAGAACTTGACTACATCGAATCACTTGCGCCATGTGGAATCCATGTCCCACTTGCCTTCTGGAGCCGGCAGGATAACCAGATTGAATGCTCTCATCTTAGGCGAGGCACTTGCTTCCGAGGAGGACGATCTCGTCTTTCCCAGCGAAGCTTTCTCTACCCAGGCTCATGTTTCTTCTCCTCGCAAGGTTCCCCTTCTTTCATCTCTTCTTCAATCTATCACTTGCCAACCTTATCATGCAAAAATTTTGACACTTCCAAACTTCTGTTTAGTATTTGGAAATGTATGAAAGGTCGGTCCAGGATCCCTCCCGATTCTGGTCTGACATTGCATCACAATTCTACTGGAGAGAGAAATGGGGCCAACAGGTTTACCGTGAGAATCTTGATGTCCGAAAGGGGAAAATCGAGATCGAGGTCAGTGGCCTATCCATTTTATCTCTCAAAAAAAGCTTGTTACCAAATTTTGTTTTTCTTAATGGCCGCCATTTATTTCTTTAACAGTGGTTCAAGGGTGGAATGACAAATATCTGCTACAACTGCTTGGATAGAAACATCGAGTCTGGAAATGGTGACAAAATAGCAATTTACTGGGAAGGAAATGAACCTGGTATTGATAGTTCTTTGACGTACAATCAACTCTTGGCTAGAGTTTGCCAGGTTTTTATTTTTATATCTTTTTATTTTTCCTCTTATAAAACAGTGTGCAAAGATATAATACAAGTTTCTAATAGCCTCCTTAAACCAGCTAGCAAATTATTTAAAAGAGGTTGGAGTTCACAAGGGTGATGCAGTTGTCATTTACTTACCCATGCTTATGGAGTTACCAATTGCAATGCTTGCTTGTGCTCGTATTGGTGCCATTCACTCGGTAATAGTTAGTCTAATTTATATTCCTTTGTTTCAAATTGAATGTTGTCGTTCCCCCTTCTTGATTTTGACCAAACAACATTTCATATCTTCCTCCTCCTTGGTTCACTTTCACCAAGTTAGACTAACTAGAATCTAGATACATAGGTAGGAAACATCATAATCCAGGTTGTTTTATACTTCAGGTTGTGTTTGCTGGTTTCTCAGCCGAATCTCTTGCTCAAAGGATCATAGATTGCAGACCAAAGGTTGTCATAACATGCAATGCTGTTAGGAGGGGGTCCAAGATAATATATCTCAAAGAAATTGTTGATAATGCCCTTTTAGAATCTGCTCAAAATGGCATCATTATTGGTGAGAAGATTATCAAATGTCTATCCGATTCATTTAATTTTCTCAGTATTTTTATAGTGCAATTTGTAGCAAACGCTTGTATATAATTTCATTACCCAAATGTTGAACGCTTGTCAAACCCATCATTATATGTTCATTGACATTATTCTTTGTTGACAACTTCAATTTTCATGGTTGTCAATTGGGGTTTTGGTGTGTTGATTATTTTAATCTCTAATGAATTAGCTAGAATATGCTCTCTTACGGGGATAAACCATATCTGTCCAAAAAATTATTTCACCAATGAACAAAGTGGACTTTCATGGTGCAGGAATTAGTTTGCATCTGTCCAATATCTTGTAAATTTTGGTTAGCAACTCACTTGTCTACTGGTAAATCAAATTGTCGTTCCTAAAGTGTGGGATGTTTCCAGGGCCATGAGTCAATAGCCTGATCTTGGTTGCCAAGCTCTCATCTAGTTCTGCTTGAATCCCTACACATCAATTCTTGAAGCTTCCACCTTGAGTAGCAATTCTAGCAAATCCTCTAACTCCCAGTCTTGAGTGTCTTCTGAAATGTACATCCCAGATGTTGTTGCTCCTTATTTTGGGCAATTGAGGAGGCCTTGTCCAGTGCCATATTGAATAAACCAGGATATTCTTCCTTTAAGGTGTTGTTGCCAAGCCATTATCTTCCAAAAATTTGATAAGTACTCCATTGCCTGGCTTGAAATGGACCTTCTGGAAGAATTCATTACCCAGCTTGCTAGTAAATCTCCAAAGCCAAACTCTATAGGGAGCATTTGAGGCCTTGGTACTCCAGTCCACAACTTCTTTGAAAATGAAATGTATGAAAAGAGCTTCAATGCCCCATACGTTGCTTTAATTCCAAAGAAGAAAGAGCTCAAAAAATTCAGACCAGTTAGCTTGATAAGTAGTTTCTATAAGGTACTGTCTGAAGTCCTAACTGAGAGGTTAAAAGGGGTGATGGAAAAGCTGGTAGGGTCACAACAATTGGCTTTTCATCCAGGGAAGACAGATCATGGATGCAGTTTTGATTACAAATGAAGCAGTGGATTCAAGGCTGTCTCAAAAGAGGCCTGGAATCTTATGTAAACTGGGCATTGAGAAGGCTCTCAACACTCTCAGAATAATGGGATTTGGGGAAGAATGGGATGGATAAACTATGATGGAGTGGGCACAGTAAAGGGGCTATCAAGGTTAACTCAGGGTACAAGCTACTAAATTTGGCAGGAGTAACGTGTGTCCATGGAAACAAATCTCAAAAGCTACAATACCTTTGAAAGTGGCATGCTTTTCGTTGTTGCTAGCTAAAAAGGCAGTGCTAACACATGCGAATTCAAGGAAAGGGAACATCATCTTAGTTACTCATTGTTGTTTGTGTGGAGAGGCAACAGAAACAGTGAGACATTTGTTCCTGCATTGCAGAATTACTGACCAACTATGGAGATTTTTATCAATCTCAGGGGCATACAATGGACAATGCCTAGCCATGTTGTTGACACTCTTCGCAGTTGGGAGGAAGCAGGTATTGGAGCGAAAAACAGGAGCATTTGGAGGAGCATCTCAGCATGTATACGGTGGACTGTTTGGAAGGAAAGGAATGACAGAAGCTTTGAGTTAAAAGTAGGACAGTACAGAGGCTCAAAATTGACTGTATTTTGCTTTTGTGTTTTTGGAGTTCAAAGAAATCTCCTATATTTGTAGATGGTATCCTAGATGTTCTAGAGTCCTTTGTTTTCTTATTAACTTCTTATTAATTTTAAAGGGTTTTTGCACCACCTAAGTGCTGGTTCATAATCCACATGTTACTTTCTCAGAAAAAGGCCACTGGACCTCAATTTATCAAGAATTCAAAACATAATATATGACCGGTAGAAATACTGTCTTATTTTTTACCTTATAAAAAAGTGTTAAAATTGAGTATTATAAAGTGATTCTAAACTGATTACTAGCACTTGTTTAGTTGTATTGTAGGAGCGCTTTTCTAAGCGAAGAAAACGCCTCTCTAAGAGAAGAACTTTTTATTTTCAATAGGGAAGCCCTTTCTTTCTATTGCTTGATTGGAATCAGTTGACAAAAAGCTCGAACGTAATTGACTTCTTTCTTAACAGCAATAAAGGAAGAGATGATTTGGAGAAGAATTCATTCCTCTCCGAGCAGTGAAGTGCCATATCCTAGAGAGAGGGCTTTACCAGTTGTTAAGATAGAGTTGGTGGTCTGGCTTTATTATTTTCTCCGATTCCTTATAAAAGATATTCAGTCCATTATAATAGAAGTTAAAGACGGTATTTATTCTCGTTGTCTTCACAAGAGTAACTGATACGTTGACGGTGAAGGGGAGGCCAGTGTAGAAACTTAGCTGATTTTATCCATCCTTTTTTTTTGGGGGGTCTTTTGGTACGCAGAATAAGGTGGGATATCCTAGGATTTAGCCTGGTGTAAGCTTTATCTGGGGATAAATTTTATACCACCATCTACCGAATGTGGTATAAATCTTATCCTAGACTTAATCATGGATATCCCACCTTATCCCCTCTACCAGGTGGGATAGTTAGTCCAGGGATTCCAATCCCAAGACTATTGTCCGATAATAGTTTACTCCACCTACCAAACATCCCTATGGATTAAGAGCCCAATATCTGTCTCTTTTTCATTTATTGGAAATTTATTTTTGCACCACATCTTTACATTGCTATGGCATATACGTTTTCATCTCCATCTCTTATTTCACTTTGCAGATGTGTGTTTGACATATGAAAATGATTCAGCAATGAAAAAGGAAATGACTAAATGGATTAAGGGACGAGACATTTGGTGGCAGGTGAGCAATACGTGCAGCTTCAGATACCTAGCTCAACTAGGGAATTGATACCTATAACTCTGAAGCTTCTGTAGTTGCAGAAATCTCTCTGAGACATGCCTTGCTTACATTCTTTTTTCCCTCATAGTTGGATTCATGTAAATATATGTCATTTTCTAATTGTAATTTGATTTCTCTAGATGTTCAGAAGAGTTGTTGCTTGCAAGATATATGTAGAGAACCCTTATTTTGTTAATGAGCATGGTTGCCTGGCAGATATACCAAGTAATTATGGATTTTGTTAATGAACACACAGTTATGTTGGGTTTCAAAACTGCAAACATTTTTTTAATGCTTTTCACTGTTGCTTTCTCCTTCCTAATTTTTCCAGATGGCATCTCCTCTCCTTGTATGTCTTGTTAATTTTAGGCTGTTTAGCTCTTGTATTCAATCTGAATTTCACTTCTTGTTGATCATTTGAGTCCAATATGCTTGTGTGGTTCCAGGATGTTATTCTGAAATATCCAGTAACATGTGATGTGGAGTGGGTTGATGCGGAAGATCCACTTTTCCTTCTTTACACTAGCGGAAGTACCGGAAAGCCTAAGGTTTCATGCTTCCTGGAGTTGCCCTCTTTTTTTCACTGGTTTAGTGTCTTATATTTTTCAGTTTATTTTAAGGGTGTCTTGCATACAATGGGAGGATATATGGTGTACACTGCTACTACATTCAAATATGCATTTGACTACAAGCCGACAGACATATATTGGTAATTCCAAGAGCGTCTCTTTTATATTTTGTTCGTTATTCTAAACTAGGTCAGATTTTTTGAAATACATTTTCCCCGGGTACTTTTAATATTTGTAGGTGTACGGCTGACTGTGGGTGGATAACTGGGCATAGCTATGTAACCTATGGACCTTTGCTAAATGGAGCAACTGTTGTGGTTTTTGAAGGGGTATTTATTTTATTATTTCCAAACATCATCTGCTTGTCCAAATATAGCTTGATTAAGTGAAAGCATTTAACAAAAGTAATTTAAACGAAGGACAAGTTTGAATAATTTAATTCTAATGTTCTTTCTCTTGCATTTCTTTAAAATAAGTTAAAAGTTTTTATTAATAATGAGAGAATCTCATGTATACAAGCAGATCGCCAAAAGGTAGAAATCTACAAACATAATATGATTTTCCACGAATGACACAATCATCTACACAAATTGGGAACACCACCCAATCTTGTTTTTTTCTTTGATATAGTATTACAACAATAATGATGCCAAGTCCCAAACAAGTTAGGGTCGGCTATATGAATCCCCGTTTCTTAACTTAAGCTCAACTCATATTGTTCATCATGCCAAAAAATGGTAAAAATAAGTGTTATATATATAAATAATAGCGTACCCAAGGGTGTGGCCTTGTGGTCAATAAAGTGGAAGGAGTCCATGAGGTCGTAGGTTCAAATTCCTACAGGGATATAAACACTATGTGATTTCTTCTTATCTGTCTATTTTTGGTAAATAGAGTTACCTGGTACTTATCGTTAAGGGGAGGTAGTAGCTATACCATGGAATTAGTTGAGATGTGCGCAAGTTGGCCCGAATACCCCGTGAATTTTTTTAAAAATAATAGCAATACTAACATTAGAAGTCATCTAACAAGACCTAAACCTATTCTCAACTAATAAAAATAACTCCTATGAATCTTTTTCTTGCATTTTGTCCTATCTTCAACTAGGTCTGTGTTGATTCCAAAGAAATTGGGGTCTTTTGGGACACTTTCTTTCATGTGATTTTAGGTATAGCTCATCAATTTTTAGCACTTCACTCACCATCGTTTTACACCAATTGATCTCAAGCCACCATCTCTCGTTTGATCCTCATTGTGTGCCACTTGCACCTTTTGGCAAATGTGATCATTTTAATCTTATCTAATCTTGTATGACTGCAGACCCATCTTAGGTTTTGCATCTCTGCAACACTCATCTTGTGAATATCTTGGACTTTAGAAGCCCAACATTAAGTATTGTTAATTAGTTTCATCTATATGAATCCTTGAGATACATTCTGCTCAACGTGGACACATTGCATTTCTATACTTTACAACAGCAACATACTCAGTTTAGTCAATTAAGTGGGGTCTGGGGAGGCTAGAGTGTACGCAGACCTTATCTCTACCTCAGAGGTTTAGTGGATGTTCCTAATAGACCCTTCACTCAAGAAAAAACAGTCCAAAGCAGTCTAGAAAAAGAAGGAACAACAGTACAAGGAACAAAATATGATAACGAAATAGCAAATAGTAACTGAACAAAATAATACAATAATCCAGGTATAGGAAATAACAGATATTAACAAAAATCGAAGGACAAGAAACTACAGGAACAAGCTCCTACAACTACTATGAAAGCAGTGCAAAGCATTCAAAAAGGAATAGTAGCAACAACGAAATAAAACAGTAAATGAAACATAATAAACAACGGATGGTACATGATATCAAAAGCAAGAGATTACATGTATACCACTAATACTATGATAGACATGGTGCTACTAGACTTCCACCACGCCTAATAACGAGGTTTTTTTTTTTTTTTTTTCAACTCTCGAGGTTCTTTAACCTTTTACGAGCACACAAGTATCTAAATATACACAAAAGACACATGAAAAATATTAATGTATATGTATAAACACAATTATTCCTTAATATAACTATTTTTTTTTAATAATTGTGGTGTCCGGGTTAGGTTGTTCTCACCTACCACCAGCACAGATACTAGGAAACTCTGACCACCAAGGTTTGGACAGATAGGAAGAAATCATATACATGATCTCAATTATAGAAGAGAAACTCCATTCTCTTTAAACCTTTTCTCTTTCTTACCCATGAACGTGTTCATTTCCTTACTCTTTCAACAGCCCACTCCCTACCTTCTCTCTCCTCAACAACTCTTTAACGAGTTTAACTTTCTTTTATTTTTTTGGAAATCTACCGTTCCTTCCTTGTAACTCTTCTTTGTCTGGTATCTGGACTTTACCAATAATCTCTTACAGCGATTAGCTTAAAACTGAACCACTACTATGGCGAGAAAATTATTCTTCACGACATGCATGAAATCTTTTGATATTATTGGAAGGATCAAACTAGACTATTTGATTCGATTTGTTTGAGCTGTTGAGAGAAGATGACATTTTAGCAAAGAAAGACTACAGTAGCAGCAGCAACAACATATCCAGTGAAATCCCCACTGGCATTTTAGCAAAGAAAGACTATCAGCTGAAAAATGTTGCTTTGGTCTTTGGTCCTGCCAGGTTGTTGCTTCTAACATTTTTGGTATTCAAAAGGTGGAACGAGTCTAATCAGATGTACGAGTACTAGGTGGTACACAATCTTAACATCCATGGCTGATTCATAATCATTCGTGTAAAACAAGGAGTTTGGAAGAGTAGTATAATCATCCCAAAACTCTCACACAATGTGGTTGATGTGGCAAAAAAGATACGGTGTTTTGCAGAATGCCAGACTACTACAGGATAACCATTGGGGGTTATTCAGATACAACCAAATCAAAGGGATGGTTGGAAGAACACCTAGGGTCAAAAACACTCGTCAGATTATATGTCGACTCTAACACTACTAAACATAGGTCGGAATCTCTTCAAAACTGTTTGGCTAGCAGATTTGTAGATTTTCGAAGTGAAATCCTAACACGCAGATGTAAGATGGGTACGAAATAATTGGGAAGTATCTTGAGGAGTTCGTGTATTTGAAATGATTGGATTCAAGTTCCTGTTTGAATTCTCATCATAGGAGGAAGCAGCAAAGAGTCAAAATGGGTGAATGGCAACAACAAAATCTGGTGTTGAACCTTTAATGGTGGTCACCAACGCGAGACTGTTCTCTGAAGATGGTATAGATTAAATTAGTGGGGATGCGTCTACATTTAGGTTTGATAAGATGTTTAAAGAGATTAGGAAGAAGTGTGCTGGGTGATTAGAAACTGAGAATGAAACACTATCGAGAAACCATCTCTGGTGGGCAGTGGCGGAGTGACGTGTATTCAAGGGTGTCAATCCCCTTTGTCCAAAAATTACAGTGTAGCTAGGTTAAAAAATATTTTTATGTATATTATGTATTGACTTCTTCGTGAGCTTACTGCATTATATTTTGACAGCCCTTGGTGAAAATTCTGGTTCCGCCACAGCTGGTGGACTAGATTAATAGTCAAAGGGCCACCTGATTTGATTCCATCATCGATAGAGGTGGAATCAGTGGAATTGATCTTCAAGAATCTTATGGTGTGGGAAAAAACAACAATTTGCCGAAAAATGGTCGGAAAGAATAGCAGCAGTGCCAACGACATGACCCTCGGGTGGTCTGATTTAAGTCTAGGTTCCTCTAGAGAAGATGAAAAACCATTGTGTAATTGGAGGGAGGGGGAGTGTCTTCGGTGGGACAGATTGATCACTTGTCATTGGAGGAAAAATGGGGTAAATCCTATGGGTAAAGGGGGATTGCACAAAGGAGTTTCTAAAAGGAGAAGTGGAGCGGAGGGAGAATTATTGGGGTTCAAATTTGAACCTCATTCATCTGAGAAGGAATTTAAATGATTGGGAAATGGCAACCATATCAACTTTTCATGACACAATGGCTTGGGTTACAGATTTAACAGGGGAAGATGACAGGTTGCTGTTGAAGGGGGAGAGTAGGGGTGTGTTCACCGATAGATCTGCCTATAGAGAACTGAGGTCTGCTGAAGACCAGGTAGCAGGCTGGCCTTGGAAGATGATCTGGAAAACAAAAATCCCTAACAAAGTGAATTATTTTATATGGCTTTTGGCAAAGGAAGCAGGTTGACACATGAGAATTTGAACAAAAGAAAGTTTAATCTATGCTCTAGGTGCTATTTATGTGAAGAACAGGAGTAGACAGTTAACCATCTCTTTTTACATTGCAATTGGACAGCTCGGCTGGGACAGATGTTCATCCATAAGGGAAAGATACAATGCCAAAGTGCTAGAACGGAGATGGCAATGCAGCAAAAAAAGAGGAGAGATGGAGGATTGTTCCAGCTTGCATCTGGTGGACTATTTGGAGAGAAAAAGAACCAGAGTTGCTTTGAAGGAAGACAGAGCAGCATGCAAAAGCTAAAGATGGACAGCCAAGTCCTTTATTATTTTTGGTGTAACCATGTAATGATAGGCAATTTAGTAGATGTTCTTAATTCTATTGATTGGCTGTGATACAAGATCTAACCTAGAACTTGAACAAAAACGTGAAAACACACCAAGAAACCAAAAATCAGTAACTAAAGAAGAGAAGATGAAGAAGAGAAACACGGATTCAAACAAAATAAAAGGGAGAATTGCATTAAGGATAGATAGTGAGACACACACCTACACCAATGAATAACACCAAGGTGTGTGTCAAACACCAAGACACACAACACCAATGAAGGATAACACCACACTCTTAGGTGGACACAAAGGGATCCACTCCTCAAGCACCCACCTTTCTTGCCAAAATGTCAACTCAAGTGAATCCACACTCAAGCTAACCCTAGTTTCAATGTCTTTTCCAAGACCTACACTAGAATAGCTTTTCCAAGCCCTACACTAAGGAAAGAAAATACAGTTTGAGTATCACTCAATGAATTCATCAAAACTAATGAAAATAGAAGCCTAATTGTCTATTTATACTTGTTACAAACCAAGACTAAAATACCCTTAATGAAGGGTGCTCCTTTGGAGTGTAAAAGAGAGGCCTCAAAAGACCACAATGCCCTTAATGAACTTGAATGGTGAGGCGCCTCTTGAGTGTAAGTGATGAAGTGTAGAAGACCAAAATGCCCTTCAAGTGAGGTGCCTAGGGAGTGTAATGTTCCTTTCTCTCTCTTCAACCTATGCCACGACTTTGAAATGGTTCCAAAAGGCCTTCACTCTCTTTCCAAATCCGAGCTTGGTACCTTAATAAAGATCTTGTAATCCTTGTGCTCTTCATGCTGAAGTCACGCATCCGCAAATAGCAACTAAGGTCAATAAATTTGGGCCTCTTTTAATGGGAGCGACATCCAATGGAATGATAGGTCGGATATTGTCTCTAATTTTAAATTTTTAAGTCCCGAACCGATCACTTCATTCTCTGAAACAACTTATTATGTATTATGAGAAGACGCATTGGGGCTAGACCCTGTCACCTTAGAAATTAATGTTGCGCAGAACAGGAACAGATCTAAAATCTAACTTAATCCTCTTCCTCTTTCTCACAGTATTGTGTAGCATATGGTAGATGAGTTGGGTGTTAGAGAAGGTAAACATTGAGTGGTTGAAATTGATCTATTGAATTCAACTTCAGTGCAAACTCCTCCTTTCAGTATTGCTGAAGAAGTTCATTTCCTTGAATGGCATCAAGGTCAGGATCCACAAACTCCATCTCAAATAACAGAGGTCAAATCTACAGCTTGGGGGCGAAATTGTTTTATCAAGTTGAGTAAATTGATGGGCGGTAACCTTTGTGGGTTTGAAGGAGAAACAGTGCAACTTTTTACTAGAATTGACAACAAGAGATACAAAGAACACCTAAAAATACTATGTTGAAAGATAGTTCAGGCAGCTTGAAGGGGAGAAAGCTCACTTTCGGAAACTCATGAATTTGAAGATTATATCTTGGAATGTCAGGGTCTCGGCAAGAGAGACAAAAGAAGAAGGATGTTGAAATTGTTGCTGATTGAATGGAGGGCTGCTATCTACTGTTTTCAGGAAACCAAGTTGAACTTCATCTCTTAGTGGGTTATTAGCCAAATTTGGCCGGGAGATAGGTGGATTTTTTGTTTTTGAAGGCTGAGTAAGAAAAGGGGGAATTTTGGTGTTATGGGATAAAAAAGTATGGAAAGGGCAAATTACCTTTATTAAAAAAAAGAGTATGGAACCTGGCCTAGTGGTCAATGAAGTGGGTTGAGAACCCCAGGTCTCATGTTCGAATCCCAGCAGAGGCAATAAACACTAGGCAATAAATCGCCGGCCCCGACCGCCGACCCGACCGTCGGCCCCCCCACCCCCCCACCCTTACCTGCCCTGTCCGTACCCCCCAGCGGGGTACACCAGCCCTCCCCCCACCTCGGCCTTCAGCCAGCCAGCCGCCGCCCGGTCTCCAGCCGCCACCCGCCACTCCGTCTCCAGCAGCCGCAGCTCCAAGCGTAATCCGGTGACTTCTAACCTTTGTTATTTTCGTTATTTCATATTCCATTTTATTTCATTATTTCATATCATGCTAGTAGTAGCCCCTGTACCTTGACTTGCGTGGAATTTGTGGACATTGTCTGTTGTCTGTTGTTGCTGTTGCTGTGGTTGTTTCTTCCACTGCTTTGGATTGGGTTATTGGCTGGGAACCTGTATTTGGGGCGGCGGGTGTTGAGTCCGGTGGTGTTTGCCCCCTAATTGAGTATAGTTTTGTTTCGGGAGTATTCCTTTGAATTTGTGTGAGCCTTGTATTTCCTTGCTGCTGATTTGATACTACCACCGTGTATATCTGTATATTTTCCTATACTTTCGTGTAGTTGTGGCTGTGGGCGGTAATGGGTGGATAGGGTCATGTCCGAGGGGGTTGGGGAGTGGTGCCGTGGTGGGGGCGGGGGATGAGGAGAGGGCGGGAGTGGGAGGGAGGCCAAGGTTTGGCCGCGGGGGGTAGTGGAGGGCGGGACGGTAGGCTGAGGGTTGGGTCTTGGAATATAGGGACCCTTCAGGGTAAGTCCATAGAGCTTGTGAAGATTCTTAGGAAGAGGAGGATCAACATTGCGTGTGTCCAAGAGACCAAGTGGGTAGGGTCTAAGGCTAGGGATGTGGATGGTTACAAGCTGTGGTACTCTGGGAGCGACAGGCGTAGGAATGGAGTTGACATCTTAGTAGATGAAGAGCTTAGAGGTCAGGTAGTGGAGGTGAAGGATCAACGATAGGTTGATGACTATTAAGTTGGTCGTTCGGAGGTTTACCCTGAACGTGTGTAGTGCTTATGCGCCGCAAGTGGGATCGGAGGGGGAGGAGAAGATGCGGTTTTGGGAGGCTTTGGAGGAGGTGGTGAGAGGCGTGCCTAGTTCGGAGAAGATTGTTGTAGCAGGGGATTTCAACGGGCACATCGGGGCGCTACCGGGAGGCTTTGGTGACGTGCATGGTGGTTTTGGTTTTGGGAGAGAAATGACGAGGGGGCGACCCTACTGGAGTTTGCGAGGGCCTTTGGGCTGGTGGTGGTGAACTCGGGCTTCCCGAAGAAGGACGAGCACCTGATCACCTTTCGAAGCGCGGTAGCCAGGACTCAGATTGACTTTTTGTTGCTTAGGAAAGGGGATAGGGCGTTGTGTAAGGACTGTAAAGTCATCCCGAGTGAGAATCTTTCGACCCAGTATAGGCTCTTGGTTATGGATTTGGGTATAAAGAAGAATAGAAAGAGGAGGACTAAGGAGTGTAGACCGAGAATTAAGTGGGGCGGCCTGACGCCAGTAAATGCGTGGGAGATAGGGGAGAGGTTGGCGGGAATGGGGGTGTGGGAGTGTAGGGGGGACGTGGATAGTATGTGGGACAGGGCGGCAAGGTGCATCAGGGAGAATGCAAGTGAGGTGTTGGGTGTTTCTAGGGGCCGGGCCTGGCACCGTCGGGGGGATTGGTGGTGGAATGAAGAGGTAGAGAAGAAAGTGGGGACCAAGAAAGGGGCGTATGCTAAGTTGGTGGAAAGTAAGGACGAAGAGGAAAAACGGGTAAACAGGAAAGAGTACAAGCTAGCGAGGAAGGAGGCGAAGTCAGCAGTCACGGTAGCTAAGACGGCCGCTTTTGAGAGCTTGTATGCAGGGTTACAGGAGAAAGGAGGGGAGAAAAAGTTGTTTAGACTCGCTAAGGCTAGGGAGAGGAAGGGTCGTGACCTCGATCAGGTGAGGTGCATTAAGGGGGAGGACGGTAGAGTGTTGGTGGAGGACGGCCACATTAAGAAGAGATGGCAGTCGTATTTTTATAGGCTCTTGAATGACGAAGGGGATAGAGCTATTGTGTTAGGGGAACTGGAGCACTCAGAGGAGTGTCGGGATTTCAGCTATTGTAGACGTTTTAAGGTAGAAGAGGTTAGACAGGCTGTCCGCAGGATGCGAAGGGGTAGGGCGACGGGGCCGGATGAGATATCGGTGGAGTTTTGGAAGTTCGTTGGAGAGGCTGGTGTAAGGTGGTTGACTGGATTGTTTAATGAAATCTTCAGGACGGCGAAGATGCCCGAGGCGTGGAGGTGGAGTACCATGGTCCCTCTCTGTAAGAATAAGGGGGACATTCAGAGTTGCAATAACTATAGGGGGATTAAGTTATTGAGTCACTCTATGAAGATCTGGGAGAGAGTGGTCGAGGTGAGGCTGAGACGGATAGTGTCTATTTCGGAAAACCAGTTTGGATTTATGCCCGGCCGCTCGACGACGGAGGCAATCCACTTGGTGCGGAGGTTGGTGGAGCAGTATAGGGAGCGGAAGAAGGATCTGCACATGGTGTTTATCGATCTGGAGAAGGCATACGACAAAGTCCGCAGGGAGGTGCTTTGGAGATGCTTGGAGGTGAGTGGAGTACCGCTGGCATATACCAGAGTAATTAAGGATATGTATGATGGAGCGAAAACCCAGGTGAGGACGGCGGGAGGAGACTCAGAGCATTTCACTGTCCTGACAGGATTGCATCAGGGATCTACTCTTAGTCCCTTTTTGTTTGCGTTGGTGATGGATGTGTTGACGCGGCGCATTCAAGGGGAGGTGCCGTGGTGTATGCTTTTTAGAGACGATGTAGTTCTGATAGATGAGACTCGAGGGGGTGTGAATGACAAATTAGAGGTGTGGAGGCAAACTCTTGAGTCTAAAGGGTTCAGGGTGAGCAGAAGCAAGACAGAGTATGTGGAATGCAAGTTTAATGACGTGAGGCGGGAGAATGAGGTAGTAGTGAAGCTGGAAGCACAGGAGGTATGTAAGAGGGATAAGTTCAAGTATCTTGGGTCCGTGATCCAGAGTAACGGTGAGATTGACGAGGATGTCTCGCACCGTATTGGGGCGGGATGGATGAAGTGGAAACTCGCGTCGGGGGTGCTGTGTGATAAGAAGGTGCCGCCCAAGCTTAAAGGCAAATTCTACAGGGTGGTAGTCCGTCCGGCCTTGTTGTATGGAGCGGAGTGTTGGCCAGTTAAGAACTCCCACATCCAAAAAATGAAGGTGGCAGAAATGCGGATGTTGCGCTGGATGTGTGGACTGACTAGAGGAGATAGAGTTCGGAATGAGACTATTCAGGAAAAGGTTGGTGTGACTTCAGTGGAGTGCAAGATGCGGGAAGCACGATTGAGATGGTTCGGACACGTGAAGAGGAGGGGCATGGATGCCCTGGTCCGTAGGTGTGAGAGGCTTGCGTTGGATGGTTTTAGGCGGGGTAGGGGTAGGCCGAAGAAGTACTGGGGCGAGGTGATTAGGCGGGACATGGAACAGTTACAGCTCACCGAGGACATGACCCTAGATAGGAAGGTCTGGAGGGCGCGAATTTCGGCAGAGGATTAGGGCCAGTTTGGGTTGCTAGTGTAGAGAATTACTTGGTGGGGTTTTTATTCCTGTTATGATTCCGTCTTCCGTGTTCCATGTTTTATTACGAATCTGTGTGCTTTCCTCTGCTTTCCTCTGTTTTATATTACTTATGGGTGCCGTATTTATGTTATGTAATCTGCTTCTGTGCTTTACTATGTATTTGTGTGGTATCTCGTGTCTTGAGCCGGGGGTCTATCGGAAACAGCCTTTCTACTTCATCAGAGGTAGAGGTATGGACTGCGTACATCTTACCCCCCAGACCCCACTAGGTGGGAATACACTGGGTTTGTTGTTGTTGTTGTTGTTCTTTCTTGTTTTTGTTTTTTCCAGTTTGTTATACTTAATTGAATTTATCATTTTTACGTTATTAATATAATTGTACTAGTGAAATTTCCATTTCTGTTTTTTTTTTTTTTTTTTTTCATCCAGTTTTTCTGATTTAATAAATTAATGCAGTGCATTAGGCAATTTTTCTGATTCTTTTCTCCTCTTAATAGCGATAATAATACACATGCTGACCCATTTATATTTAGGTTTTTGGTTTTGAATTTTCTTGTCCTATGGAAGATGTTTTGCCATCTACTTTTTTAGTTTTAGAATTGAAAAATTTGCTTATATATAACGTCTTTGTGCAAGGTTTTCACTTGCCTAGCATCTTCTTCCTAACATTTTGTTATGTTTATTTTGTAGGCCCCAAATTATCCAGATGTCGGACGTTGTTGGGATATTGTTGATAAGTATAAGGTTTCTATATTTTATACAGCTCCAACACTGGTGAGATCTCTGATGCGTGAGGGAGATGAGGCAAGTATACATCTACTTATTTTCATTGATGTTTAGATAGTTGTTGTTCAGTACTTCCAACATACTTTTTCATTGTATGTAGTTAGAATAACCGGCATTTTAATGTCAATTATAGAGCTGGTTTAGTGGCTACACAAACAAAAAACACACCTTGTACAAGAGCGTGAGTCCTATTGAGATATCATGCAGTGTGCATGATAAGCCCGAGGATATAATCAAGTAAATGGAAAAATCTATTATCGAGTGTCTTTTCATAATTGTGAGAAATAATGGAGAAAAAAATATTATTGAATTGTGTGTTTACATAATTACATTGAGATCCTATTAATAGACACTACATTATAATCTTTTTTTTTGTATACTATTCCTATTCCTACTCATATTCAAAACACCACCCTCAAGTTGGTGCATACAAGTCATATGTACCTAGCCTATTACAATGTAATTAATACGATGACCGTTGAGGGGCTTGGTGAAGATATCTGCAAGTTGATCACTTGACTTCACAAATTTTGTAACAATATATCTTGAGAATATCTTTTCTTAGATAAAGTGACAATCAATCTCTATATGTTTAGTCCTCTCATGAAACATTGGATTTGATGCGATATGCAGGGCTGCTTGATTATCACACACAAGTTCCATCTCACTGGTTTCTCCAAATTTTAGTTCTCTCAACAATTGTTTAATCCAAACAGGCTCACAAGTTGCTACAACCATTGCTTGATATTCTACACTAGATCGAGCAACCACACTTTGTTTCTTACTCTTTCAAGACACCAAATTACCTTCTATTAAAACACAATATCCGGATGTAGAACGTCTATCAAAGGGTGATCCTGCCCAATCAGCATGTATATCCAATGATATGCTCACGACCTCGATCCTTGAAGAGTGGTCCTTTACCTGAAGTTGACTTTATATACCGCAGAATACGAACAATTGTATCTGAATAACTATCACAAGGGGAAGTCATAACCTGACTTACAACACAGGAAAAAATATGTCAGGTCTAGTCACTGTGAGGTAATTCAACTTTGCAACCAACCGCCTATACCTTCCAGGATCACGTTCCCCCGCCCTGGCAGAAGTTCAGCATTTTGGTCCATAGAAGTGTCATTTGGTCCACATCCTATCATTCCTGTCTCCTCAAGAATGTATAAGGCATGCTTGTGTTGATAAATAACAATACCTTATTTGGACTGAGCAACTTCAATACCTAAAATATATTTCAGTCTGCCGAGGTCTTTATTCTGGTAATGCTGAAAGAGATGTTGCTTCAATTAGTGATACCAACTTGATCATTGCCGTTGATAACGATATCGTCAACATAAACCACCAACAAATACACAGATCTGGTTCAGAGTGCCGATAAAACACTGAATGATCAGCTCCACTACGAATCATGCCAAACTGCTGAATTACTGTGCTAAACTTTCCAAACCAGTCTCGAAGGGACTGTTTCAGACCATAAATGACCTACGCAATCGACATACAAGGCTATTAGACTCCCCCGAGCAACAAAATCAGGCGGTTGCTCTATATAAACTTCTTCCTCAACATCACCATGCAGAAAAACATTCTTAACGTCCAACTGATAAAGAGGCAAGAGGCCAATGACGAACGACAACAAAAGATAGGAAAAGATGGACAGATGTTATTTTAGCCACGGGAGAGAAAGTGTCACTATAATTAAACCCAAATATTTGTGTGTATCTTTTGGCAAGAAGGTGAGCCTTAAGCCGATCAACCTGACTGTCTGGACCAACTTTGACTGCATAAACCCAACGACAACCAAAAGTAGATTTACCTGCTAGAAGAGAAACAAGCTTCCAAGTACCACTCGAATGTAAAGCAAACATCTCATCTATCATAGCCTGCTTCCATCCTGAACAAGAAAGTGCTTCACCTATAGTCTTAGGGATGGAAATAGAGGACAAAGATGATACAAAAGCATATTGGGGTGATGATAGGCGATGATAACTTAAGAAAGTATAATGTGGGTTAGCATTACGAGTGGAACATATACCTTTTCAAAGTACAACTGATTGGCGCAACGTCTGACGCATGACATGAATCATCTGTGACTAATGTTGGACGCGGACGAAGATAATAAGTCAGAAGTGGTGGCACTGCAGGTGGAGGTGTAGAAGTAATTGTTGATTCCTCAAAGGTTGGTGTGGTAAGACTGGAGATACGAGTAAGACCTCAGAGCTATCAGGGTGATCAGAAGATGTATAGTAAGGTTGAGATTCAAAAAATTTGACATCGGCAAACACAAGGTAGTAACGAAGATCTGGTGAATAGCAACGATATCCTTTTTGAACTCGAGAATAACCAAGGAAGACGCACTTGAGAGCACGAAGGGTTAATTTATGATAAAAACATGTGCTCTCAAAGACACGGGGGATAGAGTAGAGATGTGACTGTGGAAACAGTGTGGAATGGGGAACCTGATTTTGAATGGAAGATAATAACATTCTATTAATTAGATAGCAGGATGTGAGGACTGCATTGCCCCAAAAATGCAGCAGAACATATGAGAAGAGAGTGAGCAGTCTCAAGACGATGCCTATTTTTCCTTTCTGCTATACCGTTTTGCTAAGGGTTTTCGGACAAGATATCTGGTGAATAATTCCTTGATGAGTCATAAACTCCTGAAACTGAGAGGAAAGTATTGTAAAGCATTATTCCTACGAAAAGTACACATAGAAACACCAAATTGATTTTGTATTTCAGCACAGAAATTTTTGAATTTAGAAAATAACTCAGAACGATCTTTCATTAAGAAAACCTAAGTACATCTTGAAAAGTCATCAATATAACTAACAAAATAACGAAAACCTAAGGGTGAACTGACTCTACTGGACCCCAAACATCAGTATGAACTAATGAGAAAATAGACTCGAAACAGCTATCAATACTACGTGAAAAAGTAGCACGGGTGTGTTTCCCAAGTTGACATGACTCGTAATCTAATGTGGATAAACTAAACAAACCAGGCACCATCTTCTGTAGCTTAGATAGACTCAAATGTTTCCAAACGTTTGTGAATTAGGTCTAGAGGATCTGTAACAGAGCATGCTGTGAAGGAATTTGAAGAGGCCTTGTGATTCATGTCCTGTGCCAATCGTCTGTCTTGTATTGCAGTCCTGCATTAGAAAAGATCATCAAAAAGTGTTATATTACAATGAAAGACACGTGTTAAATGACTAATAGATGCAAGATTAAAAGGACAACCAACGACATAAAGAACAGAGAGTCACAGAAGATAAGGGTTTGGCTTGTCCAACTCCTTTTGGTTTTGTTCGGACCCCATTGGCTAAAGTAATAGCAGGAAGAGATTGCAAATAAACAATATCAGACAGAAGTGATTTGTTATCAGAAATATGATCAGAAGCACCTGAGTTCACGACCCATGATCCAAGAGTAATAGACTGTGAAACACAAGCAAAAGAATTACCAGCAACAAAAGCATCAGGCTAAGCAACTACTTGTGGAGATGTCTGCTTACTTGCTCGATACTGAAAGAATTCATCATATTCTGTCTGGGCAATATGAGCATTATTGAATGGTTGATTAGGTTGTGGAGATGTCTACTTGCTTGCTTGATTCCAAAGGAACTCATGTAGTAGGATGAGTTATGATCTTTTACAGCAATAGGATCATAACTGGGTGGTGAACCATGCAAAATATGATATATATCCTAAGTGTGTCTAATTTTATGACAATAACTACACTTTGATCGAGATTTTCGAGAACGACCTCCTCCTCGCCAATGCTATGGTTTGAGATGCAAGAATTGAGGGGTCAATGGTGATGGATGAAATTACTTGGTCTGGGAGATGCGACAGGTCGAAGCAGACGAGAGAATAACTATCAATTTATGGAACCGTGAGACTAGCTAAAATTCGATCACGTACTGAATCCTGGTCAGTAGCGAGTGTAAAAACTAAAAACATCTGTCTGTGCTCTTGTTGTTTTTACATATCCACAGTGATGGACATCAATGTATCAAATTCTCTCATGACTACTTGTACTTGTCCCAAGTAAGTAGACATATCAGATTCTTGTTTCTTCAAGTTAGTCGTTCGAGATATCACATTGTAAAAATGAGATATGTCATTAGTGTATCAAGCACGAGCCTTTTCCCAAACTAAATAACTTGTTTGGAATGGGCGAAACAAGGGCATCAACTTGGAATCAATAGATCGCCACAAAAGACTACATAATTGAGTGTCAACTTTTTCCCATTGTTCTTTGGATTTCGCATCTTCCGCGCTAGATTTTGCCTTTTCATCTACCACACTAGCCTTGATCTTTAAGTGATCTTGGACACCTTTGACCTTTGCACCACAACTCAACTATGGAAGCCCGTGCTAAATAATTTAAACTTCCCATTAATGGTTTAGAAGTAATCACAGGACTTGAGCTTTCAATTCCAGTATTTTTGGACCCAACAAACATCTTGGAAATTTTGACTTGATAATACCAAGAAACAAAATCTGGATGTCGAATATTGTTGAAATTTCGCTAAAAAAAATGTGAAGTCACCGAAATTAGGGTTTCGGCGATCGGAATTCGAAAAAGGAAACTGGTGGGGGGTCGGAACAGCTGGGTGACCTTAAAAAAAAGGAACAACTTAAAAATTCAATCTGAGAAAGGGTCACGCGCGACGTGCGAGACAAATCTTGTTGGAAAAACAGAGTTCCGGTAGGCGCGTGGGAGCGCATGGCTTGTAATTTTTCGGTGGTTTTGGTTGGGTTTTTGTCGCCTGAGCTTCTCGATCCTCTTGAAGGTGTTGTATTTTTCACACAACCCAGAAAATAATAATGACACAAATCAGTCACCGGAAATTGACGTATGGTGACTGAGTTTTTTTTTTTTTTTTTGAAGTTTCTCACCAATGCTCTAATACCATGTGAGAAATAATGGAGAAAAAAATATTATTGAATTGTGTGTTTAACTGGTAAAGTTGTTGTATGTAACCAGGAGGTCATGGGTTCAAGCCTTGGAAACAGCCTCTGCCAGAAATGCAAGGTAAGGCTGCATACAATACACCCTTGTGGTGGGGCCCTTCCCAGGACACCGCGCATAGCGGTAGCTTTAGTGCACTAGGCTGCCCTTTTTTACAATATAATCCTTTTCTATGTAGGATTTTATATACTATTCTTATTCGTACTCATATTTTTACAGTAATTAAATTTAGAAAAGAAAAGATACAACTTTGGAAACTGATGTTTCAAACATAGTTTATGCCAAAGAGCTGTTAATGATTGCACACTTTATTATGTCTACAATTACTCTGTCCTCTTCTCACTTTTTCCTCATTTCCTCCCTGCAACTTGCCTCCTCAATCCTTCTTCCATTTTTGATCTTAAAACTCTCCTTCTATGCATCTGTTTTGAAGGCCAAATACATCGTGTTCCTATAGTTACTTTGAGTTGGAATTACTTGGGTAGTCACACAATTTAATATAGTATTGTAGTAGATGGAGATCCCCGGTTCGAACTCTCACAATTGCCGTCCATAAAAAAATATGCACGTGTTCCATGAAAAGGATTAAACTTGCATGTGAGGAGATGTGTTGGCATAGTTAAGCAAACAAATGTATACCTGATCTAATAGATTAAACTAGCAACAACAAGAATGAGGGGAGATGAGTGACCCAAACAAAAGTGACATCACTAATGTGGTGTGTACAAGATAGAAAAACTAGGAGATACTACCAATTATTAGGAGTGTTTTAGTCTGGTGGTGGTGGGTTTGGGGGAGGGGGGGAGTTGAGCGGGTTAGGGAGATGGTTTTTTGACAAGGGATAGGGGGTGAGCATGAGCGAATGTTGGTCTTTTAGGATTAGAGGAAGGGAAGAGTTATGGGAAGTTCCTTGTTCAAAATTGTGAGGATTAAGCCAATTGGTGAGGGGTCAAATTTGGGAACTCCATGGCATTCAAGTATAGGATGGAGCAGTTTTCTAGGGTAATGGAACACTTTGACATGTTAATCTTCACTAACTTGTGGATTTACCTGTGGTAGATTAAAAATTCACTTAGCACTGACTCAAACTAGATAGACTGCTCACTGCAATAGGTTGGGAGAAATCTTCGAGAATGTCAAAGTGTCTGCATTTCGAATTAGCTTTGGATCACACCCCCAGAATACTTTATTGTAGTAGGACAAAAAGAAATCAGGTTTAATTCAAATCCAGAAATATGTGTTTAATGTCGGAAAACTTGTGGATTTAGTAATGAGCTGGTGGAGAGGACACCAAGTCGGTGCGGGGGGATCGCGCACAATTTTTTTGTTTGCCAGAAAATAGAATTTGCAGAATAGGGAATTGAGAAGATGGAATAGGAAAATGTTTGGGAGAATGGAAATAAAAAAGGATGGATCCAATGAAAAATATTAAGAAAATGGGCGTAATGGGGCTTATTGTTAAACGAGGAAGAAGTTGAAGGGGAACTAGCAAACATGCAATTTCTCAAAGATCGATTGGCGAAAATAAACGAGCGTGTTGTGATTAAAAAGGGAATATTGTAAAACAAATTTCTTTCATCCATTAGAACCTTACCAAGAGAAGAATTATGTGGATGCAGTATAAGCATGGGAAGGGAAGTAATCGGGTGAAAAGAAAGTGGATGAATAGTGAGAGATTCTATATATCTTTGTTCAGAAGATAAACAGTTTGAACAACTTTAGAAGGAATAGAATTTGGCAACAGTGCGAACAATGGAGGGTGGTTGCAAAAGAAATTCTCGGAGGAAGAACTCTGGTATATGTCATATAGGAAAGTCAAGAACCTCCCCAAAAAATATTCTTATTTGCAAATAACAGTTAGTTATCTAGGTTGACTGGAACCTCATCGATGCAATAAAAAAATTAACAAAGATGAAGTTTGTCGTAATTTTTGCAAGATGTTTCCTCAAATACTCTAGCATTTCTTGCTCGCCATAGTACCCACATAAATGCAAAAGATCTACATCCTATCCTAGACATATTTTTTTTCCGTCTTAAGCCCAGTTAACATGATATCTTTAAAGTGGTCCAATGTAAGCTATCTTAGCGGACTCATTCACATCCTCTCTCAAGTATTTGCACATATAGCCACGACTGGTGTATGTTTTCTTTTTTTTCTCCCTCTATCACACCCATGTTATTTGTTTTGCTTATGGAAGCATTAAGCAAGATGAAAGTAAGGGATTGATCGAAGGATTTCTTAGCTTCTTCAAGGACTCTAGATATGCTCAAGTTTCTCACTTGTTCTTTGCAAATGATTCACTTGTATTTTGTGATGTAGACATGACTCAACTCTATTGAAGCACCAATAGAACTCCTTAGTTTTAGGTGGGATCTCTTCCTACAATTTAACTAGGACTACTCTTGGGAGCGAGTTGTAAGAAATGAGCAAACCACTTGATTGGCTTGACATTCATGACTCATGATTATCTATATACTTAGAAGAATTGATTTGATGGAAAGGCATTTTATATTGTCCATGGCATATATACTTCTCGTATGGGAGGCACTTATTCATGCTTTCATATGAGTGCACGAGAAATTTTCAATGTTGAGTAATAGAGAAGCTTAACAATTTACTTTTAACTCTTATATGAGAGACGTGTCTTCTTAGGTGCTAGGATGTCTCCCCCAAGGTGCTAGGTGCTAGTCACAGATCAGTAGAGATTTGAAACGTGGTCATTGAAAAGTTTGAGGAAAGGTTGGCCTCGTGGAAATGACAATACCTTTCTCTTGGTAGTGGAGTAACACTCATCAACTGTATTCTTGATAGTATTCCAACTTATTTATGTCTTTGTTTTGAATACCGAGGTTCAAGATTAACTCGACAAGTTAAGGAGGTCTTTTTTATGGAAAGGTAACAGTGGAAGTCAAAAATTTCATCTAATCAAGTTGTCTTGGTGAAAAGGATTTAGTAGTACACAACAAATGTGTATGTTAATGAAATGGCATTGGAGGTTTAATCAAGATGATGTTGGCCTTTGGAAGGAGATTATCCGAGCTGAATGTGGTAGCACTAGCCATTGGTGCTTCAACCCAGTTTTAATTCCTTAATGAGTCTGGATTGTGGAAATATATCAGTGGATTGTGGGATGAGTTCTTTCTCAACTCTTCCTCGCAAGTGGAAAATGGGGCTCATCTTCTATGCCAGAAAGACAAATGGCTTGGCTCTAATACTCTTAAGGATGCCTTTCCCAGGTTGTTCCTATAACTACTAATCTAGATTCAATCATTGCTCAGAATTGGGAGGACAACTCATGGAATCGACACCTAATAAGACACCTAATGACTGGGAAAGTGAAGACATGATAGCATAGATTGGGAGTTTGCAAAGTAGTCCAGTTCTCACTCATAGAAGTGACAGACGTAAGTGGAGCCGTGACAAGCATGTTTCTTACTCTGTCAAAGAAGGTTACCAACTTCTGAGCTCAAACAATGATTTGAATAACCAATGGTCTTGAAAATTCATCTGGAAAACTAAATTACCACCCAAAGATTCTTGTTTGTACTTGATCACCTTAAAATGAGCTTGTTTAACTCTAGACAATCTCATGAAAAGGAAATTTCTTCTAGCTAACAGATGTTACATGTGCCATTGCATCTCTGAGTCCATTAACCACCCGTTCTTTCACTGTCCAATTGCTACAAATGTGTGGAATATGTTCCTCTCTCTTTTTGGTCTATAATGGCCTATGCCTTGCACTGTCAGGGAACTTTTTGTCTGTTGGAGTTCATGGAAAGTTGGGAAGGCCATCAGAAGAATCTGCTCTATGGTTCTTTCTTGTGTTTTGTGGTGCTTATGGCTAAAAAGAAACCAAAATTATTTTGATAGTATTGCAATCTGCCAGCTTCAATCTCAAGGCAGATGTCTGGCTACTCTCTTTAGCTAAGTTAATCGTACCCGTGTATGACCCAGATCTTTTTGGGATTTTATTAGCTCTTTAGTCTTATGATAAATCTTTGGATCTGTCAGCTCTTTAGTCGTATAAACTGATATCTCCTCTTTTGTAACTATTTATCTTCTTAATGCCTTTGTGATATCTTAAACACTTCATCAAAATAGAGAAATGAGTTCACTAGAATTATCTGGGGTCATCTTCTTGACACGGCATATTCAAGGGGAGGTGCCTTGGTGTATGTTATTTGCAGATAATGTTGTTCTAATTGACAAGACTTGGGGAGGTGTTAATGATAAATTGGAGGTTTGGATACAACCCCTAGAGTCTAAAAGGTTTAGGTTGAGCAGGACTAAGACGGAGTATTTGGAGTGCAAGTTCAATGAGTTGACGCTTGAGACGGACGTGGTAGTGAAGCTGGATTCCCAAGTCATTCGAAAAGGAGATAGTTTCAAGTATCTTGTTTATGGCCCAAGTAAATGTAGAGATTAATGAGGATGTCTCACACCGTATTGTTGCAGGGTGGATGAAATGAAGGCTCATTTCTAGAGTCTTGTGTGATAAGGTACCTCCTAAATTTAAAGGCAAGTCCTACAAAGTAACAGACCGACCAACTATGCTGTATGGAGCGGAGTGTTGGGTAATGAAGAATTCTCATATCCAAAAGTTGAAGGATGTTGCGATGGATAGAGGATTAGTAGGTGGTGGGAGTACATCCTTGCTAATAGGTAGGAGTGCTTTGTTGTCGTGCCCGTGGTCGTAAGTGCATTACGTGTGTCTTGTAGCTTCATGTTCTTAGTGTCTTGTACTAGTCTGTGGATGTCTTGTTTCTGTTATTATCTATTGGCGTGTTATTACATTTTTTTTTTGTTTTTATTATGCCTTTTTATTGTTTTGTGTCTTGAGCCATTGGTCTATCGAAAATAGCCTCTCTACCTCATCCGAGGTATTGGTATGGACTGCGTACACTTACACCCCCAGACAGGGGCGGCTCTACCTTGTAAAAAAATAGGTGGCCTCCTGAGGCCCCCAAATTTGAGGGACCTCATTTTTTATAATAATATAAATAATTTTTTTTAAAAAAATTGAATATTATTTATAGAAAAAATAATTTGTTTATATAAAAGGAAAAAATTATTAGAAGAAGTTCATATATCTAGTGTACTATGTCTCAAGAAAGATTAAATGCATTGATTATATTATTACTTAAAAAAAGAATAATTACAAAAAATCGATTATGTAATTTTGAAAATAGAGTTGCATTAAAAGAAAGTTATTTTTTCTTAAAATTTGAAGGCCTCTGTTTGATTATCGCCTTAGGCCACGAATATGCTTGAGCCGCCCTTGCCCCAGGCCACACTTGGTGGGAATACACTTGATATGTTGTTGTTGGGAATATTTCATTCAAGGTAGGTGATGGGAGTAAGATGAGTTTTGGAAACATGGGTGGGGGGTGGGGGGGTCGGGGGACATTTTTTGAGAATTATATTTCCAAACATGTAAGAATCTCATGCACAAACACAAACATGAATCCTACAATTATGGAGTCTGCAAGGGGGACAAGTGATTTAGGATTTGAGGTTTAGGAGCTGGGAGGCAGAAGAATTTCAAAGTTTGGTCGATTTGCTTCGCAAACAAAGAAATTCACAGGATAATCAAGTTGTATAGAAATAGAGGTGGGGGAATGAAGTCTTTTTTCTCAAGTATGAGAAACTTTTGATTAGGAAGGAGTCAGCTTTTTCACACATCTTGGTATGGATCCCTAGGGTACGTAGAAAGCTTTTTCTTAAAGAAAACTTGGTTAGTTGTGTGAGGAGCGATTTTGACGATAGTGAACTTGAGGAAGGTTACTTATTTGGTGCTTCATGTGTAAAGACAACAGGATATGTGAATCACCCTCTTTATATAGTGGGATAGCATCTCATTTGTGGTGAGAAATTATGAGATAGTTCGGCCTCAAGTGAGTGATGTCAAACACTAAGAAAGAAACAATGTTTAACATGGGATGTTGCTCCACTAGAACTTATATGGACAGTGTGGAGAGAAAAGTAGGAGAGCTTTTGTTGGAGTTAGGATTTCATATAATTGAGGAATAGCCTCTTATTCCGTATTTTTTTTGGTGCTTCCACGAGGATGTATAGAATATTAGGTGTCTTTTGTAGGAACCATATCGTTTTCTAAGCTTACCCTTTTAATGAAATTTGTTACTTCATCCAAAAAGAAAAAGTAAATGATTTCACCTATTAAGGGGGTGTTTGGACTGGCTTTTTTAAGTAGCTTATAAGCTAAAAGCTAAAAGCCACAAGTTGTTAGTACCCTACTTTTGGCTTTTGGCTTATTTTTGTACTTTTTCAGCCCAAAAGAAGTGCTTAAAAGTACTTTCTGTCTTTCCCAAACACCTTCAAAAATAAAGAAGAGCTTAAAAGCCAAAAACACATAAAAGTAGGCCAATGCAAACACCCTCTAAGAAAGATATTTGGAAATGAACAATACAAGGAAATGTCAATGTAATAGAGTGGAAAGACAATTTTCTTTATTCATCCTTGTGTATCCCTCATCAGAGTGTATATTGGATCCTCCGAAAATGCAATACTTATGAAGGGTCTGACATGCATCCGTTTATTTTCGAAGAGTCCGACATAGATTACAGATGATTGGATGTTGTTTTATGCTTTGTTTGAAAATTTTATGCTTTATATATACATCTTGTCTGTGGGGTGTTTCCATTCAATCAATAATATACTTGTTTCATAAAAAAGAAATGGTAAAACTCCATACTTTAGCTATTTAAACACTAATTAATAACATTAATATCAACAAATACAAGTGGCATAACTTATATTTATAATGTTTATTTGACTTTTCAGTATGTCTCTCGACGTTCACGCAAATCTTTACGGGTGCTTGGAAGTGTGGGTGAGCCTATCAATCCAAGTGCATGGAGGTGTCAACTATACAAATAGATCTTTTGTGGGTCCCTTTTTCCCTAAATAAGACATCCATGACATGCCTCATCAAGTTTTTGTTTGTCTTTGAGCAGGTGGTTTTTCAATGTGATAGGTGATGCAAGGTGTCCTATATCTGATACATGGTGGCAAACAGAAACTGGTGGCTTCATGGTATCTGTAGTTACTGCTTATTTCATCATTATTATCACCCACAGAAAAATTAATATGTTACTTCAGTCTTAATTATTTCCTTCTAGATTACTCCTTTACCAGGAGCGTGGCCGCAGAAACCTGGTTCTGCTACTTTTCCTTTCTTTGGAGTCCAGGTACCTATCTGAGATATTAACAGATCTCCAAGTATGATTAAAAACCAATCTTTTATTTGGTATTGTTGGAATGATATTATTGTAGAAACCGATCTCCAAGTATGTGATAGTGTCACCCATGCCCCGGAATACCACCTTTGAGAATGGCTGAATATATTTAGGATTTAATACATGATCACTCTGTGTATCTAAGGAAAGTTAAAACTGGAGTCATGCAGCATTTTTCTTTATTTATCATGATAATGTGGATCAAGGAAAACCCTCTAAAATTTGGTCTATGGTCTTTCTCCAACATATGGTCATGTTATCTAAAATCATGCAGCCAGTAATTGTGGACGAGAAAGGTGTTGAGATTGAAGGTGAGTGCAGCGGGTATCTGTGTGTGAAAAGGTCGTGGCCTGGGGCATTCCGAACACTTCATGGGGATCACGAAAGATATGAAACCACATACTTTAGTTCCTTCCCTGGCTATTATTTCAGTGGTGATGGCTGCAGCAGGTATTTTCCAGTGAAGTACACTCCTGGTTTGTCTATATACGTCGTCATAACGGAACATATATGCATAATTCGTTTTCCTTCTGATTTCTTGAAGCAGTTTTGACTGATTCCCATCAAATTTCTGTTTCAGGGACAAAGATGGTTACTATTGGCTCACTGGAAGAGTAGACGATGTGATTAATGTGAGGTATAGTTTGCACATGAATTTTCATATTTTTATAGTGCTAATTCAATTGGAAGCGAGTAGTTTGTAGGTACTATTTTTTATAGCTAGTTGAACTTGTAGTTCTACTTGTTTGTTGTATGAAGTATTTTTACCACATGCAGTGGACATCGTATTGGCACAGCTGAAGTGGAATCTGCTCTAGTTTCACATCCTCAGTGTGCTGAAGCAGCTGTGGTTGGTGTGGAGCATGAGGTACTTTCATGGTCTAATTCTTGTCTCAGTTAATTATGGAGTTCTCCCTTCTCTACTCTAATCTGTTCTTTTGGAGTCTGCGTGAAAGGTTAAAGGACAGGGGATATATGCATTTGTTACTCTGGTCGAAGGTGTTCCTTACAGCGATGAACTGCGAAAAAGTCTTGTGCTGGTTGTTAGGAACCAGGTATATTTGTTCCATTCTATCTGGCAATCTGGTTTGCTTATTGTGTCCCTTTGTTAGACAGGCTGCTTGAATACTCTCTACCAATGGGGTAAAATTTGCCAATAAGCCCTCATTTAATTGAATGAAAACAAAAAGAAGAGAAATGTTAGCCATAGGACTGAAGCTATGAATTTTACTATGTGTGCGCCAATCTTCAAGCTGTTAGTGTTTCATCTTTCCATTGCAAATTTGTTGGGACCCATGCCCTTTTCATCTCTTACGAAGATAAGTTTTTTTTTGTGTGTGGCTTTTTTCTTCTGGAGTTCAGTACTGAAGTAGTAGTTGGTATAAGCAGTCATCTCTTTGAACGGTTCTGACACTTAACCAGTGGTATTGGGTAGGATATAAGAAAAAAGGGCTATTTTTGGAGAAGATAAAATGATTTATTCCTTTGGAGAGTTTGATTTGCCAAACATACATGTGCTTGTACAAACACTAACCACTGTCTAAGCTTTCTGTTTCACATGTCAGATTGGGGCTTTTGCAGCACCAGACAAGATACATTGGGCACCGGGTCTTCCAAAGACGAGAAGTGGGAAAATAATGAGAAGAATTCTGAGGAAAATTGCTTCCAGGCAGTTGGATGAGCTTGGGGACACTAGTACGCTTGCAGACCCAGCAGTGGTTGATCAGCTTATTGCACTCGCTGATTGCTAAAGAAGACGCTTGCAGACCTAACTGTGGTTGATCAGCTTATTGCACTCGCTGATTGCTAAAGAACTTCTAAATATAGTGAAGTTATACAGGTTTAGCTGTGACTCTGTTGGTAGAGATTGGTATTTTTTTGATTTTCACGTGATCACCTTTTCTCTCCAAATTTGAAACAACATATGGTTCACACACTTTTGAAGATCAGGTTACATTGAGAATAAAGAAATAACATGCCAAGATGATGATTTTCTTTTCAATGTAATTTTGATTTTCTTGTGCTACTTCTCATCACTTTGTTCATTAAACGATAAAAAACATACATGAGGAATAATTGTTTTCACTGAATGTTATCTTTGCACGACTGAAATTTTATGATTAAAGATTCAATATCAGAGTGAACTTGTTCGAGGACTAGTATTTGAATTTACTATGAGAAGCAGTTTCGACAAAAAAAGAAGAGAGAATTATGTT
This sequence comes from Capsicum annuum, assembly GCF_002878395.1. Taxonomy (NCBI): domain Eukaryota; kingdom Viridiplantae; phylum Streptophyta; class Magnoliopsida; order Solanales; family Solanaceae; genus Capsicum; species Capsicum annuum. Next base: position 154,291,437 of record NC_061112.1, on the reverse strand, counting down.
TAGTATACGTCGATGTATTCTATGGCGGGAAAAGACGTTTGTTTTTTATTTTATTTTAATAAATCTAAATGATTTTTTTGGTGTAATGCGTGACAAATTCGAACTATCCAGCTCGCAAATGCTGGAATTTGTAGATTTCAGGCTCTTAAGCTTGAGCACATGTCAGGTCTAGATTTTAGGCTAGTTTGTTGTGAGGAATAACAAATAGCGAGTTAATTTTAAGATGAATTTACCGCATGTTTGATTGGAATAAAATCACAGAATAGCTAGTTCCAAGGTAACTTGTTTCCAATCAAATGAGCCTTGCGTGATTTATGATTGGTATTGTCAGTGATCATTTGAACTAACAAAACCAACATAGATGAGAAAAAATTGGACCCTAACTCACAAAACCAACATAGATGAGAAAAAATTGGACCCTAACTCGTATGTAGGGTTGCGCATAAAATATCAAAAATCGAATTATCGAACCAAGTCGAAAAATTGATAATTGGTATTTGGTATGGTATTTGGGAGTAAAATTTCAATATCTAGGTATTTGGGATTGGATTTGGTACAAAATCTGTCTTTTCACATTTTTTTTCTTCAATTTTTAATATTGAATATTGACAATAATAAAAACTATACTTATATATAAGAGAGGATCTTGATTTTGGTAGTCCTCACAAGGAGTTTTTTAGTATTTCAATTTTTTTGTGAAATAAAATTATTACACATGGTAATTAATAGTGTCTTTTTATTACATATTTTCATTTTCACCCTTATTCTTTTTGTTAAAACTATTCTACTTGAATTTTTATAATTGGTTTCTTCTTGCCACTTGTTAGATGATTATTTTAAATCAACAATCACTTTAACTCAAAATTTCACTTGTTAAACCTCCCTTCATCCTTGTTAGATAATTAGTTAAACCTCCCTTCATTTTAAAACAACAATCACTTTAACTCAAAAAATATTCAAGCTAACTTTAATCCAAAATAAAAATTTGCAACGATTTTCTACTGCAACCTCATATATAGTTCTTTTTTATATTATTCAGTTCTCAAAATATATAATTAAAATGGTTCTTTTTTATATTATTCAGTTCTCAAAATATATAATTAAAATGGGACTAACGGAGTACTCTTGTAAGGGGCGTGAAAAAAATAAACGTGATAAGTTAATGGACCGAATTGAGTAATCTATTAATGTAGTTTAATTATCATTTAATATCCTTATAGATCATTTTTAGTTAATTTATATAAAGGCTCTAAATTAAGGTTATAATTACTATAGTATAAACTTGAAATCATTGATTTTGGTTTAGATGATTCTATCGATGACAAAAATTATTTTGCGAAAACTATTGCCTCTAAAATTATGAGCGAAGTTAAAACTCAACAAAAATCAAAATAAAATTATTTTTAGCTATAATTAAGAAATTACATACTAACAAATTTATAAAAGTTTTAGTATTTTTTCTATTTATGATCTTCATCGAGCGTAATTACTAAATATTTTAAATCATATCATTATATAAATATCAAGTTACTTGTAACCTTTTGATAAATTCTAATCTCTGATAATACTTTCTTCATCACAATTAATATTTTATTTAAAATTAGGCACTTATGTGCTTAACAACTTTAATAATTATGAAAATTTATCAACATGACTTGTTTAACATAACATTAGATTATACTGATTATAAAGTAAAAAATATATATATGATACAAATTATAGTTTTAAATTAAAATTATTATTTTTTATACTTTGAGTTTAGGCTCGGGCTTAGCACGGGCCTCGTAAAACTAGTATATATATATATACATATACATATACATATATATATATATATATATATATATATATATGGAGAAGATTTTCTATTTTTAGTTGAATTCCTAAATTTATGGCAATAAATTGTTAAAGAAAATCCAACTTCAAAGAAATTACTATAGAAAAAAAATTATATATAAGGTAAAGTTCTAAATATCTATATATATAATCTATCTATAATCTACATCTATATCTATATCTATAATCTATAATTTATAATATATTAAAAATATGAAAACCCTTAGAATGAATTGAAATTTTTGCCCTTTATTAAAACATTCGCTTTAGATAAAATTATCTTTTCACTTTTTTCCTACAATTATTCTATCATTATATATATGATCTCAACTCCTAAAGTATATGGGAAGAGTCCTAAAATATATGGTATAAAAAAAATATATGTAAGATCTAATTAATGTAGACTCCTAAAATATCTATGTTGGGAGGTTTCTTTTAGCATATATAATACAATCTCGCTGTGAAATTTAGCCCTTGAACGTCGAAGAAAACTTTAATTTACAAGACGGTATAGTTAAATTAAATTTTATACTTTATATATGCATTTACAATAAAATATAAGTTCTGTTTACATTATTATCTTAGAGTGAAGGATTTTGGAGAAGCGATTTGAACTTTTTGCACGTCATTAAAAACATTAGCAATAGACAAAATTATTTATTTTTAAATAATCAAAAGTTCCATGTGGGAGGCATATGAGATCAAACTAGTTTTAGAAAAATGTCCAAGGTAACATAATTAAATACAAAAAAAAATGTTTTCCATACTTGGCTTACAGAAATAGTTATAATTTCATGGTACCAGAAAATTTCTTGGCTCTATTCTTCCTCTTCTTCATCTACTTTCTGAACTTCTAAAAAAATATGAAATCAATACATAAGTTTTTGAGCTCTCGTAGAAATCTATTCCCACAAACCAATCGCCATTGAAGAGCCTCGATTTTCAAGTCAAACTAAAACATGATACTACGACAAATATTTATACTATTACTTGAACATAATAGTACATCAAATGTAATTCATTTCTACAGCAAAGAAATAAGTTTCATGAGACAAAATTTAAGATTTTATATAGGCAAAATTGAAGGAATACATCAATATTTCTTTTGATTTTGATCAACGAATGCAAGGATTTTAATTCGTCTTCTTCTCTTAATTTTTTAGTTGGGTAATTCTGATGTTGATAAAAGCTCTATTATTCTTCCTTTGTAAGAATGCTATAAATAAATAAGTTTGGTCGAAGATTAAAAAATTGAATATGGAAATATTATTAAATCTTTATTTTTTGTTGACAAATAGGTGACGAGCTCAAATAGGTGTATCAAAGTTACAGCCTTTCTATAAATGCTATAACAATTCATTAATCACAATTAATAAAAAAAAGTTTGTTTCAAAAGCCAGGAATAATTATTAGGCGAGGTAAATAATTAAGAGTATCATATTAATTTTTCATATTAGATTTTTAAGCAATGATGTGCCAAGTAAAAAATTAACAAATAAAGATGAAAGAAGAAGATGCATTTTTTCATATAAAGTCGGAGTAGTGTAATGTTGTTTCTATTTAATGATTTAGCTCGACTTTTTCTAATTAATCGGTGTCACACCCCTTTTACAATCAAAAAGATCGATTTTTAGTTTCGAAAGGTTTTTTATTGTTAAAGTGACAAAAGATTGAAAATTTGTTTCAAAAAATAACCTTTTATATTCAGAACTCAAAGTTGCCACTTGGCATAAATTGGGTGTGCCAAGTCACCCTTGGATATCCTTTTTCAAAACGATTTTGATTCTTTAAAACTGATCCGCGAACAGAGATTCCGGCTAAGGAATTCTGTTGACCGAGGGGAAGGTGTTAGGCACCCCTCGACTCGATCGCTTGGTGGAACATTTCGGCTAACTTGACACTACGAATGTATAAACCACATCAAACCCATAAAACAAGCAACAAACACATCAAATAACAATCCAAAATCAAAATAATGTCCAATCCAGTTATACAGTCCAAAGTAGAAAAATGCGAAAAATATAAATCTTATTCTATACTATCCTAGACTAAAGCTCCAATGCCTTACCCAACGCCGCGGGCCTTCATCACGATCATTTTTCGCCAACATGATACGTCGGGGCATTCCCCGATGAATAAATACAATGTGTCTCGGGGCATTCCCCGATCGAATGAATACATCTGAATTAAATAAGTTAACTAAAAAAACACGTTCAAAACACACATTCAAATATTCAAAGCATTCAATCAACACATCACTCCTAAATTTTGCCTACCCGAACCTATATTGCCTATCCATTTCAACATATCATAAATCTATCACATTCATGCTTATTCCGAATTAAACAAAAAGACAACAAACGAAAATTAATCTACATTCACCTTTTATCAATTTCTCAATTCCACCCCTGCTAGCTTCGTTTTTATCAATTACACCAAAATTACTCCAATTCGTTTCACATATTACCGCAATCACACCTTCAAGCACAAAATCATGACATCAACCAAATCCAACAATCATACTTACCACACACATAATCACAATATCATTATACCAAATAAAAATGAAATAAGGAACAAGAGTTATAGAGATAGACCTTCCAAATGTTCTCGATTGATTAAGAAGAGAATAAAGTCGTTCCGAAACCTCAAAGAATACCATGAAATCTCGACTATGATCCAACTCCAACCCGATAACCTTTGAACTCCAATTTGAAACCTCGAAACCAAACAGTAATCAAGTTCCGAAATCAGTACGAGGATCGACAAACCCACAACAAAGTTGCAATAGAGTAAACAAAACTTGTACTTAAATCGCTAAAAAATGGATCGATTTTAAGATGAAGAAGGTCGGTGAGTTCGAAACCCGATGGGCCCGTCACTGGAATCAAGTTGAGTAGGCTGATTTTAGCTAGCTTGACGGCTGATTTGGGTTTTCTACGTCGTGGGATGCGAGCTATGGGTCTGCTGTGTTTGAATCCGATGAAACAGTATTTGATTCCGGCGAATCAGTAGCCGGAAAGCTTGAGGTCGACCGAATTCATTTACTTTTCCTCATTCTTTTTCTGACGAGTGTATGTGTGTTTCGTGAGAGAGATGCGCGTGAGAGTGACGATGGAAGTTTCTTGAAAAGGGTTCTGTCAATGGCGATTGTTCTTGGGGATTTTTTTAGTGAATGAAGAAGAAGATCATGGCAAAAAAAAAATGAACCCCCCCCCCCCCTTTTCTCTAGTGTCCTCTCTATATATTCCCGAAAAGGAAAGAAAATGTTAAAGGGCCTTGTGGGGTAAGGATGAAGGGGGGTATGGGTATCTTTTCTAGAAATTTCCTGGAAGTTTCCCTTTTGTGTATTTCTTTATTTGACAAGAAAAAAAAAAGTGAGGAGGGTCACGTGAGGTGTTTTAATTTGATGTGTAGAGGTTGTTGGGTTCTTTAAAAGAAGATAAAAATTTGTTAGGATTTGCTAAATGGGATAAAGATAAGAATAAATAAATAAATAAAATGATGAGGTAGTTATTTATGTTGTTGTTGTTTTTTTGGAAAAACTACCACGCAAATAGGATATGTGATAAGACGGTGTAAACGGTAAAAATGCTTTCAGGGAAGGACAAAATTACGTGTCTACATCATGCCCCTCTTTGCATGTAAACACAAAGTGTTTACATACAAAGAAGTAGACAACGAGACAGAATTTTGACCCGACCATTATTCAAAAGAAGAAACAAAAGGAAGAAGGACAACTGAGTTGGAAAGTCGAGTGAGGTCTCGTCAGGGTTTCAGTCCGCGACTCTGTAATTACATCAAAAAATAAAAATTACAAGTTAAAAATATAACTGAAATTACAAAATCTTATCTATACAGCTTCTCTAGACTCTTGACTTGACTTTCATCACCCTATTCTTCAGGCGGGCTCCTGACTTGCAATTTCTTCAACTTGTTGCTTGATTTTCAATTTTTTCACCTTGTTTTTCAGGCGGGTTCCTGATTTGATATTTTTCAATCTGTTGACTTTTAATTTCTTCACCTTGTTGCTTGACTTTCAACTTCTTCACCTTGTTGCTTGACTTTTCATTTATTCGCCCTGTTCTTCAGGCGAACTCCTGAAATCACATCAAAACTAAAAAAAAAATTATCCCCAACAAAGATTATTGTAAAGAGATTTCATTTGCCAAAAAAGTGAAGTTCCAAACACAAGAATTAAATTTTGCCCCAGTTTATCATCAAAGGACTTTTGTGAAAGTCACATCATTATAGGAATCAAGGGAATGACTCGACTAAAAGGTTATGTCTTATTGGAATCAAAGGGAATGACTTGATTAAAAGATACGTCTCATAGGAATCAAGGAGAAATGACTCGACTAAAAGGTACGTCTTCTACGGGTCAAGGGGAATGACTCAACTAAAAGGTACATCTTCTAGGGGTCAAGGGGAATGACTCAACTAAAAGGTATGTCTTATAGGAATCAAGAGAGATGACTCGACTAAAAGGTACATCTTATAGGAATCAGGGGCAGAACTCGACTAAATGGTACATCTTCTAGGGATCAAGGGGAATGACTCGACTAAAAGGTACGTCTTATAGGAATCAAAGGAGATGACTCGACTAAAAGATACGTCTTCTAGGGGTTAGGGGAAATGACTCGACTAAAAGGTACATCTTATAGGAATCAAGGAAAATGACTCGACTAAAAGGTATGTCTTATAGGAATCAAGGGAAATGACTCGAGTAAAAGGTACGTCTTATAGGGGTCAAAGGAAATGGCTCGACTAAAAGGTACGTCTCTTAGGAGTGAAAGTTCAATTTAAGAAGTGTATCATCTAGCAAATAAAAACTTGAAATCCCTGGACAAGTGTGTCTCCGAGGGATATAAGATAATAAATTTTTACCGTGATTTTATTATCAAACCTGTGCAGCAATATTGCTTCCTGCATTTGTAAAAGTGAGGCATTGAACCCTTGATGCTTATGTTCTGAAGTCCTTGCTTTAAAGGTTATATGTTTCCTGTTTCATCAATAAAAACTTGTGAGTTTAAAACCTGGTGGCTGGTTTATGGCTTTAGTCTTTGCGGCGATCGCTCTTTACCTCGTCACATTTAACCTTGCTTCCAACCATTAGCATATATTATTGACTTGCTGAACCATTGACCCGAACTCAGATTATTAAGAGTGACTAAAACAAACACGGTATCTCTGTTTTCCCATGCTTCTCAAATAAACCCTTTAACCTTGTTATTTTCATGAGTGCATATGTCTTTTTCATATGCTGGCTTTTGTCTTGCTCTGTGCAATTGAAGGAGTTGGTAGCCAATTTTGAAGTCTTTTCTCACTTGTTTTGACATGGACTTGACTCAAAGAAAAGAGAAAAATGACAATGATTTTTATTTGGATAACTGACTCAAGAAAAATAAAATAAAAAGAAAAAGAATAAAGAAAAGACAATGAATGTCCCCATTTGAAATAAAGAAATAAAAAATTTATCTAGAAATGACGGTCAACTCTAATGATTATGCCATGCATTTTAGATCAAGATGCCTGATCTTTCCATCCAAACTCTCTGCCAATTGTTGTTGAGTTAATGGATCTGAAACTAAGTTACTTGCTTGAACCCATTGCATTCGAAGAGCTCATTCGGCTAGTGGCACATTGAAGAATTTTTGCCAACAAGCCTCTCTCATTTTTCTCTCAACTCACCCTCGTCTTATGGTGCCCGTAAGGATTTTCACCAATAAGACTCTCTCATTTTTATCTGTCTCAACTTACCATCGTCTTATGGTGCCCGTGAGGGTTTTCACCAATAAGACTCTCTCATTTTTATTTCTCTCCTGATTTCTTATGCTGAGGAAGACGAGTAGTTCCTAAAATGTGTCATCACATCCATTGCATGCTTAGCCTTAACATTCTCAAAGATTGATTCGAAGGTCTTTCTTTGGTTATAACTTGGATTTTGAATAGGGTTAGAAAGAAAGGATGGCATGGGGCCCAAGCGACACTTGTAATGGGGTAGGACTTACAACTTTTGGAATCGACTCAAACAATGAGGATCAACTCATGCCCTAGTTCCTTTTAACTGCGCAATTCTAAATTGTTTATTTGGTTGGACCGAGCCCTGAGTAGGGCAGCCTATATATCTCACCCCCAAAAAAGGAGAATTAGGTCACGCGTAGTTCTGGCAACTTGTTTTGCTTGATTCTAATTTCTTTTTCTTCTATGTTTCTTTTATTGACTCTTTCTCTTTGAGAATTTTCTGACTCTATTTATCTTGACACTTTTTTTTTGGAAACTTTTCGACTCCATCTTGATTCCAAAAGAGGGGTATGAAAGAAAATAGAATTAAAACTCAAATGGGGTAAACAAAGGATGACACAATACTTGGATAGCAGAATGAAATGCCTTCATCATATCAATCCTTGAAGATGCTAGTACATAGCATGCAATGTGAAAGTGCATGATCAATATCACTTATGACATGTTTTACAACACTAACTTTCCCCTAGCATGTGTGTCACTTTTTCTTCCACACTTGTCAAACATACAACTCCACATTTTTTGTACATCCATTACATTGCATGATTCATGCTTTCGTGGAGTTGATTTTCTTTATGTTCCTCTTGATAGGATCACGCAGACACTGTTTGACCTAATTCGGACATGTCTTTCAATTGATGACCAATTTATCCTTGTGATTCTCAAAATAAAAGTCTCAATTTTCAAAGAAGGCTTCAACTTGATCACCAAATGCCCAAGCACTCTATCTATTTTCTCAGATGCTCTCTTTCCTAACTTTAACTCTCTGATTCAATACTTCATGATTAAGCTGGATTTCAAGATCTGACTGAAAATTCCGCATGTATGTCATATCACTAGAATCAACATAAAATGTACTGTATAAATAAAACAAACAAACAACGCCTATTTGAAACACAAAAGGAAAGGGACACTTCATTTAGTTGAAATAAAAGATAAAAGGGTTTGAACATAAACGACAAAGGGACAAAACAAGATAGATCCCGAACTACAA
>NC_061112.1:154252200-154279583 GCF_002878395.1 Capsicum annuum | reverse complement strand
CTCAGACCTTATCAACAAACAACTTCATATCAGCAACAACCTCAACATCCTTATTCAGACCTTGATGACTTTTTGTACAAACATTAAGGCTATTGATGAAAAAATTTAAAATCATGATTCAACCCTTAAAAATTTAGAAACTCAGATAAGCCATTTGACAGCTCTTGTGTTAGAAAAATTCAAGGTCCCTTGTCAAGCAATACGGAAACAAATCTAAAAGAGCATCTTAAGGTCATTGCCTTATGATCAAGCAAGGAACTTGATGAACCTTATGCAAATCAATCAGAAAAACAACAATCACAACAAAAGACAGACGGGTAAGAATGTTAAAACATCCAATGAACCATCAAAACAAAAAGAAGTTAAGAAAAATGAAGAAAAAAATATTTTAAAAAATGATTGCCCTCCTTTAAAATAAAAATATCGAACTTCTCTAAAAGAAAATATTTTAATAAAAATTCTTTTGAATAATATGTACACTATAAAATATAGAAAAATATATTGGTTTCACAATCTAAATCGAAATACTTTGTTCGTTTGAATTTGTTTATCACAAAATTTTAAAAAGTAAATAAGGTGTTTAATTTTATGATCTTAATTTAAAAATATGTATGATATATAAGAATATTTTTTATTTTATAATTTTAAACATGTCACATAAATATAGAATATAGAAATAAAGAAAAATTGTTAAAATATAAAGAAAAGTTGGAGAAATAAAGTAAAATTAACTTAAAATGAGTAATAATTATGTAAATAAGTGGGGGTGGGGCATAGGGGTAATATGGGGGTTTGGGGTTGCGTCTTTCGTCGTTGGTTTTGATGATCGAATCATGTCCGTTGGAGAGGAAGTCAAATGGAGCTGCAAATTGCCGGGCCGACTGTACGTAGTTAAAAAATAGTTAACCGTCTTAGGCCTCCAAATTTAAGGGACCTCATTTTTTTTTACAACAATAAATTATAGATTTTTTACGAAAAAAAATTATTAAATATTATTCTTAGAAAAAATAACTTTTTATATAAAAACAAAGAATTATTAGAAATTTGATGTAGTTAAACATTAAAGTATTATATCTCAAGAAAGATTAAATGCATTAGTTGTATTAATCAAAAAAATTATTAGAAGAAAACGATTATAAAAAAATATTAACAACTTTGCATCTCAAAATATCTAAAATATAGATTTTATAAGAAAATATATATTTATTTCTTCTTAAAACTTTAAGGCCCCCGCTTAATTTTTACCTTAAATCACCGAAGTACCTGAGCTGCCCTTGGCTGCAAACGAAGGTGTGCACAAGTTGTTCACGTGCTAAATCACATTAGCCAATCACACAACCGTATTGCTGCTAATCAATGGCTAATACAGTTTCAACATACCGATGTTGCTTGAGAAGTCACCACTTCTGTCCTCACATCCAACTATCACCACCAATTTGTTTCCGAATTTGAACTCGAATTTTTTGTCGCTCAGATTCTCAAGCGAAAGGTTAGGCTCGATACTATACTAAAACAACTGCACCTTCATTTTTGGACTAGGTTATTTGAGTATCTTGCTTAAGCTGTCAAATTTTCCTCCTCTTGGGTGAGTTGTTGACTACGGTCCTCTTCATGTCTTTCTTTTTTCTTTTGGATTTCGTAGAAGTTAGTCAATATACCGTGTGACAAACGTTCGAATAATTATCCGTTACTAAATCAATCGGTATATTATTGATGGACTAGCGGATTGATATATTTTAAAATCAATAACTTATAAGTCAAATTGTTAATCATAATTATCGCTGGGATAAGCAGCCGTAATTACAGAAGAAAAAAATCCAAATAAAACATATCATTAGCATAACTTATATTTACCAAACTAGCCCTCATTTTTTTAACATATATATGTTTCAACTAAATGCAAGGTTTTTCTTTTTTCTTTTTGTATTCAACCACGTCCTTTTTATTTAGTTGTTTTAAAAAGAAAATCTCTCTTTTCTTCTCTTCTTCATTTTTGAAATAGTTCGTACTCTTCTTTTGCCATCTATTTACTCGCTCTCTTCCTCATTGATATAACAAAGTCATTATGTTGGTGCATTTAAATATTAAAATTAATTGCATCATAATTTATGAATATTATAAAGTGGAGAAAGTAGGTGATCATTAATTTGTGATAACTCTTCTAATATCTCGCTTTATTCATCCATAATTCTACCACTTAATATTCCTTTACTTTCATTATTTTTGTATCTTTAATCTTATGAGTTACTGATAAGAATGTGACCATAAATTTCTTGTAATTTCTACCATTATTCTACCTCATTGCTCTGTAACACTTGTAACCTTTATTCTATTTATCTTCTCACTAACACTTGTATATCTATCTTTCCATTACTTTTTTTTATTCATTGCAATGAAGATTCATCACCTACAAATAGTGGTGTTTCTTTCCTTTGTGTTAAAAGAAGAAAATAGACGAGTTGTAGTATATTGTGAGATATAAGGAAAAAGATGATAAATGTGAACGAGAGAGTTAAGACAAAGAATATATTCTAAGTTTATAAGTATATTCACTATACAAAAGAAAGTAATTATATGTTAAAGGAACGTGTATTTGTGGTGGAGCTTTGGACTATTCAACTAATCCGGAGTTACTTGAGTTGTACATTGCTGATGAGTTGTTGTATCTTGGAGGGGACTATTCAAGGGTATATTGTTGAATCGGTGTAGATTATGCTGCAGTGGACTTGAATCTCCTTAAAGAGAGCGAGATATTCCTCAATCAAAAAGAAGATTAGTTTATTTTCTTCATTTTTGTTATTTTTATTATTTCAACTGTAAGTTATTATAATTTTGGTATATTACACCAACACATTATTTATTGAAATAAACTATCACGATCCGAACTAGTGCCCTTTCGTGACGGATATCTCAAGCCAATCAAGGCATAAGATGACCCTTTAGCCTTTCATCATAAACATAGTAAAATAAGAAACATGCGGAAGCTAACTCATAATGTAAAGAGTTGATAAACCATAAAGTGAAGTTTGTGAGTCAAAACCAAATTCAGAAAACAACAACTCAATACTGTCTACAAGCCTCTATCTATAAAACACTTTTAAGTTGGGACATGATCTCGATTATGTAAAAAAAAAAAAAACATATATGATAAAGTGTCCAAAAAGTAACAAAGCCTTTCGAAGTATGGAGAGCTCATCACTTCTCACCAAAAGTCTAATAGAATAACGAACCACCTTATGCTGCACAGGGTCACAAGAAAAAGCCTCTAAACCTACATCATGAAATGATGTAATGTTTGGAGACAGTCAGCACAACGAGTACTGACCTGCAATTCGAGGAAAGGGATAAAACATACATGTACCCAGTGGCAGAGCTAGCTGTAAGCCAGAGGGTTCATCCGAACCCCCTTCGGTGAAAAATTATACCATTTATATAAGCTTAAAATTATTTTTTATGTATATATAGTAGACGTTGAACTCCCTTCGACTAGTTTTTTTGTTCACATTTCGATTTTGAACCCCGTTAGTTGAAATGTTGGCTCCGCCATTGCATGTACCCATAAGCAGTCACAAAAAAAAAATGTTCATAGTCCATAATAATAATAAAATAAGGTACAAGGGATAAGGAACACAAAGATATAACCATTTAAATTTTAATCTTGAACTATGTAGCTTGCATCGACCTTCAATTACCCACAAGTTATATGAATCTGGTTCCTCTCACCAGAGGAGCCCCAATTCATGTTAGCCGCATGAACCAAGGATTAGGCTAAAGTCACCAATAGACAATAGTCTTTCAAAAAGTAACTGTGTACAACTGCGCAAAGTAAGCACATAGTGGTCATAGATCCCCAACGCCGACAAACATAGTTTCAATTGTTGGTCACAAGGACTACACCTTCTTGGTGAAGCTACACAATTTTTATTAAATTTTAATTAAAACATTTTCACATACCATTAATCATGGAGTTTTTCATTAAGGCATTTCCAAATTGGTATCATCATACCAGGACTTGTGAGTCATCCATATAATGCCACACCATTGCTATTTAATCATTTACACTCTAAATTTCAATTTGAAAATCCATAGACCTTGCCCCAAGGGCGAATTAAGAGTCATGTAAATCATTTTTCCATTAATGTCATACAATGTTTCAAAGGACGAGTTAACACTAGAAAATCCTCGCTAAAAATCAAATTTAAGAAAAATGGCTGAGGCTCATATCTTTATCATGCAAAAGCTATAAAAATTATGAAACCATATTATTAAATTTCACGCTTATCATAAGGCACAATTTCAGTTTACAATCCATCATTTATTTACCTAGAAAATCATTAGAAAAAAGATGAAACCAATAAGATTACAACCAAAATCCCTCAACACTAACTTTAAACAACCATCAAAACATAAGAATATCAACTAAATATCACAATTTAAAGATAATTAAAATAAGAGAGTGTTCAACATGCCTTTTTGAAGATAACTTCCTTGAAGATTGCAAGAAGAGAAACTCTAAGCTTGAACCATAACCTTTTTGCTTTCAAAATTAGCTTTGAAGTGATGAATAACCCCTTTTGAGATAGTACAAACATTTTTAGGCTTAGAAATGAATTAAGTGAAGGTGGGACAGTTTATAGGACGGAAAAAGATCCAAATATCCTTAAAAATAAGTCAAACCGACGTCGCGTTAACGAAGAGGGAAAGGATCATGGTGCGGACCCCAATGCATGGGAAAGTTGACTACTGGATCTGGAACCTAGGGATTTGCTCTGAGAAATTCTTTCTTTCTCATTTACTTGGGGGGAGGGGTGCAAACATACCTGCACAGATTACAGATGACAGTTACAATAATCACGGGGAAGTTAACAGTACCCGACGATATTCAGGGATGGAGGCGCGTAGCCTTCCGTGTGAAGTTAGATGATGGTCAACAACTTAGGCAAGAAATGTTGCAAATTATTCTTTTTAACAATCTTTTCAATCTACCTAAAGTAAAGAAGTAAAGTAATCAAAGATCGAACTCATCAAATTCAAGTTTGCTCCAATAGAATGGAGTTTTACTATTCAACAAAAAGAAAGAAAGATGCGCTGCACTATTCGGTAAGAGGTTAGACAAGTTCCTCCTATAATAGTTAGGAGTATTAAACAAACAAGTCATTTTTCTCAGAGTACCTCCTTTAAAACAAAAAATAGCTTTTGTAAAAGAATATTTTGACAAAAATACTTCCAAAAAATATCTATATTATAGAATGCAGAAAAATAGAATATAGAAAAATATATTGGTCTCATAGCCTAAATCGAAATACTTTGTTCATTTGAATTTATATATCACGAAATTTTAAGAAGTAAATGAGATATTTAACTTTTGTGATCTTAATTTTAAAAATATGTGTGGGGTATAAAAATATTTTTTATTTTTATGTTTTAAACATGGCACATAAATGTGGATATTGAAATATAAAAATTATCAAATTATAAAAAGATTTATTTTAAAAAGAAAATAACATATAAAGAAAAATAGGACAAATAAATTAAAACTAAAAAAAGTAATAAGTAAATATTCTTTATTGTAATCTAATAAATAGAAGAGTGAAGGAAGCAGGTGAAGGTCGTCATGCCTGCCTCCTCCATGATTTTACTCCTAATTATTTATTATATGTCATTTATGTTAAAAAATTAATAATATTTTAAAAAAATATAAAATAAACATGTTATGATATGTCTGCTTCACCTGTTTCAACCGTAATTTTACTATATAAGTATTACAGAAATTAATAAGTTTATTTTGCTGTACAGGTTTATATGCATTTATGTTTTGTATTTGCTATACTGTTTTGATTTTAAGCCGAAGGTCTATCAGAAACACTCTACCCCCAGATCCCACTACATGAGAATACATTGAGATTGAGTATATTGTTGTTGTTATTATTAATTTAGAGTACTATGCTTAAACCTAGGTAATGTTGTTCAAAATTTGCATCTTGGGCTAATCAATTGTGATTGAAATGTTCTTTTTGTGTAATTGATTAATAAAGAGAATTGTTAGTTTGATATGATTAAGACGTTTTTAAAGTTTAAAATTATAGTTTTTTATATGAATAGTTGAAATCAAATAAAGTATGGTTACCAAATTACCATACCGTAAAATATCAAAACTAAATTTTAAAAAACCAAATCATACCGAACTAATTTGGTACGGTAATGATATTGTTCTTTTAGATACCGAAAATCAAAGTTATCGTATCGAAGTTTAAAATATCATATCATACCATACAATGCCCATCCCTAATTACAATAACAAAAAAGTATTATATTATAGATTACAATAACTAACAACTTAAAAAAATCTAAATATATAATAAAAATATACTAATTGATTTGTCTAATTTTATTTTTATGTGTAAATAGGTGGACGTGGGGCATAGGGTAGTAGAGGGGGTTTGGGGTTGGTGTTTCGGCGTTGTTTTTTGATGATTGAGTCATGCCCGTTGGAGAGGAAGACAAATGGAGCTGCAAACGAAGGTCGCACAAGCTGTTCACGTGCTAAATCACGATAGCCAATCGTGCAACCGTGTTGCTGCTAATCAATGGCTAGTGCAGTTTCAACAGACCGATGCTGCTTGGGAAGTCGCCACCTCCATCCTCACATCCAATTATCACCACCAATTTGTTTCCGAATTTGAACTCGAATTTTTTGCCGCTCAGATTCTCAAGCGAAAGGTCAGACTCGATACTATACTCAAACAACTACACCTTCATTTTTGGACTAAGTTATTTTTGAGTATCTTGCTTAACTTATCAAATTTTCCTCCTCTTGCGGTAATGTGGCCCATTTGGAAAGAGAGAAGCAGGAGAACTTCTGAACGGGCGGAGATGAGCTTTCCTCAATTGAGGATTAGTCTCCGATCCCTTATTTTATTTTGGTGCACTCATGTACTTCCTATGTCTATAGAATTTCAGTTCTTATGGCTTGTTCAAATCGGTTATTCTTTATGATGTTAAATGGTCGATTCCACCGACACTCACAAGAGGTTTTTGAAACTAGGAGAGGTTTTCATTTTCATTTTTGTTATCAAGCAATTGCAATTTAAAATTTTCTAGATTCCCGTGTTATTATTATTCAGATAAGAATATTTTTTTATCATAAATTTTTGGAGAGAACCATATTTTTTAGGTTTCTCCTTTTTTGATATACTCCTTGTATATGGCGAAGATGACCTTGTTATTATCAATGAAATCTTTTGTGTGATTAAAAAGATAAAGGGATCTCATGGTACACCAAAAGGAAACTAATAACAACAAACTACTTTGCAACTGCACAATTGTTCAACCCTTTCAAACGCTATCGTATTTCTCTATGTCCAAATAACCCACATAATTGCTGAAGTGGCAACATTCATGCCCTTGGACTTCTCTTCCCCTCCTATAAGCTCAGTTATGCACCTCCTCAGCACCTTTTCATACTTTCATTAAGATGTACTGTACTGTATTTGGGAAAGGAAAAAGCATGTCTATTATTTCTATTTTCTGAGGTTGCTTATATCTTATTGATAATGTAAGGTTATTGTCTAACTTGCAGATACAAAATGAAGGAAGCTACTTGCAAATGGGAGCAAAGGATGCTCTGCTAAATGCTCTTCTATTGGCTGCTAAGAGATTTAGTTTAGGCCCTCCACAGGTGATTCAACCTTCTGTTGCACAAAATTTTATGAATGTTAAAAGTATTACTTATTTATTTTTGCTGAGATGTTTATTTTGTTGGGAACAGCTGTTGACTCAAATTTGTCTTGCTCTGTCTGCCCTCATGCTTCATGCTGTAGAGCATGGAAAACCAATTGAGAAGCTCTTTTGCAGTCTCCAAAGTCTGGAAAACCATGATGAAGGCAACATTGCTGTCTTGGAAATGCTCACAGTCCTTCCAGAAGTTGTGGAGGATCAGAATACTGATTTCAGAACTAGTTCGGCTCAGCGACGCGAGTATGGTCGAGAGGTTTAGAACTCCTTTTTGATTGTTTTGAGAGCTGCACCTTTTTTTTTTTTTTTAAAAAGTTGATGCTTTAGAATGCTTTTGCTGCACTTTATCCTGCTTCTATTTCTTACACGTATGTTTTCCTGCAAGGAGCAGCTTCTCTCTCACACTTCAGTGGTTCTTGAGTTCCTTCATCGTCAGAGTGATATGAGTTTTGACAGTAGCATTCTACTCCAGAGTAGGCACAGAAAAATTTTGCGTTGTTTGTTAAGTTGGGTAAGTTCATCTTGACTAAATGCATTAACCAGATCTTTTGGTGGTCAACCAATAACTAGAAGAAAATAAGACGGACTGTTTAAAGGAAAAGATTGAGATATGAGCACTGATATAGTGCTAATAATAATGATAAACACTGGCATTTGGCTTTATTAATTAATAATTGTCATCAACTCTTTGCTGGCAACTAGGTTCTTAAAATCTTATTTGTTCTTGAATATTCAATTTATCTTTTTTTTTTCCACTTTAAAGAAATTGGAGCCACATGTATCTGATTTGAGACAGAAAAAATCTACTCATCAATTGTCCCTCTCTCTTTGCACTGACCAAGATTCAGGAGTAGTCTTACTTCCTTGGGCACGGTGAA
Organism: Capsicum annuum; assembly: GCF_002878395.1. Taxonomy (NCBI): domain Eukaryota; kingdom Viridiplantae; phylum Streptophyta; class Magnoliopsida; order Solanales; family Solanaceae; genus Capsicum; species Capsicum annuum. Next base: position 154,270,971 of record NC_061112.1, on the reverse strand, counting down.
ACCCAATAGTCTAACTTCCTTGCAAAAGGGAACTATCACAGCTATATAAAACCTGATCGTCACCCTAGGTTTATAGTAAACCTGGTGCAGATAGCTGGTCCTTTCAGTTCATTAAATACTGGATCACCAAGAGAGTTGTCTCATTCTGACCAAATCACAGTACTGGTTTGCCGTCTTTGGTTTGATGGTCAGGCTTACTCTTATGCCTGTTCTGAGTTATTTTGACCTCATAAGAAGACTTCTATATGCTTTTGACATAAATATTTTTTACTCGTACAAAAATGGGGAAAGTGCTTGGAGTTATGAAATTCCGTGGGTGTCCAATATTAGCCTTTTGTATTTGAATGTCTGAGACTGAGTCCACTCAGAGTCTTTATGGTATGAGCTAGGATTTCTTTTGTTGATTGCTGCCCTCTGATATGCAATTGTATTTAAGTGGATTTCTTTTTCATTTTCATAAGAGGGTGGCATCTTGTCTTCTATTTGTTGGCAACACAACTATTGTTGATAATAAAATAGGAAAGAACAGAAAAGTTGGAGGAAATTATTTCAAGCAGTAGGCTAAGAGTCCAGGAGAATCAAATTGAAAATAATCTGTGTACCAGCAACATATCTAGTGTAATCCCATAAATAGGGGTTCGCAAAAAGACAATTGACGTTCATGAAAAAAGTATTCTCAGGTTTTTGGATTTCTTTTCTTTCTGTAAAAAAGAGTTGGATCAAAGGCCTCGTGTCTGTACCCTTCCTAGAACTACTCTTGAAATGAAGAGTTATGTACCATTGTTGCTAACCTGTTATTAATCCAACTGTGATGGGTCTGTTGACATTTATGAATGTTTTGCATAATGCAAGTAAGAATATAATATTTTGCAGCCCATTGAAGGTCCTAAATTCCTTAATTTCTTATAAAGCTCAACCATCCATGATTAAAGTAAGTACGCACTTCAACTATTTGACTAGTATTTACTTATATTTGTCAACTCTGAAGAAAACTAGATTATTTAACTAAGACCTAACTTTGTCCTGAATGTAAACTGTTCATGGAAAATATGCTTTAGTTAATTCTTATTTGCATCTTGTCATTGAGCGGGAGTGGTGCCAGAATTAGGTACAAAGTTATTTCTTGTATTTCTCTAAAATGTCTCTGCTACCTACCTCTGTTCAATAGGTTCGAGCTGGCTGTTTCTCGGAGATTCCACCTAACTCTTTGGCTGGACATCCACTTCTGAGTTTCGTTTTCAACTCATTACAGGTAATATCTATTGCTAAATATTTTAAAAACCTAACATGCATTGGTAATATACTAATGGTGTCTTCAAGTTGCTTCAACTTCCGAAGTTCCTAATACCTAGTTACCTACTCAAATGGTTGATAACAGGTTTCCTCTTCATTTGATCTAGCAATTGAAGTTCTCACTGAACTTGTGAGTCGACATGAGGTAAAATATTCATTTCTTGTATAGCGAATTATGTGAACTGGTTTCTTTATTTTTGTTAAGAAAAACAGAGAAATGGGATGGAGAAGTATACTATCGCCCACGAACTGGACATTTGGAGCATGAAGTAACACAACATGGATGGTCCTAAAATGGATAAACCAATGTTGAAGATGAGTTTGGCTCTGACCATGTCAAAAAATCTTAGCATCCAACCCAAAACCTAAAGTCCTTGGAAGCTTTTATAACTCACCTCAGACGTATATAAGCTAACACCCTTGCATTGTGATCTAATTTCTAGGTTCACATGCAAATGTAGTTGCAAGTTTACTGTTTTGAGAATAGGGCAGTGTTATCAAAAGCAAAAAGCACAAAAAAGCTCTAATGTCCACTGGCGATTTGAGCGCAAAGTGCAAATAAAGCGTGAGCTTTAATGAAAAAAGGCGCAACGGGAGAAAAAAATACAAATATATATGTTTAGTCCAAGACTAATAATCATAAGCTTGAATGACAAATATATGAACAATGAAATTAAGAAAAACAACACGATAAAGACCAAAGATTCAGAAAAATTTGCAAGGGACTACTCAAACTTTATACAAACAAAGGATTTCACATGTGGAAAGAGACACTTGGAGATGGAGTGGACTGAGAAAGGTCAAATTTAGAGTGAAATTGTGTAACCATATGTTGCTGAAGAGGGATAAAATGAAACCTAACTGTAGGGACTTTATAAAGAAAATGAATAAGTTATTTCCTATGTGTAAGAATGTAGAGAAGATGTGATCATTTGCTGACCATTGCTCATTAACATATTGGTTGTGGTGTACCATCTGAGACATGTTTGTGGTGTGACAAATAATACGAAAAGTATTAGATAAATGTTAGCCAGATGAAAGTCCGGAAGGAAGAAGCAACGATAGAACGTGGGAGATAGCATTGTTGGCAATCATAACTATATGAAAGGAAAAAGTAAGGGTGTCATGTGGCGGAGTTGACAAGGTTTCGAACTGATAAGACTGGTTATTGAACCAGTTGGGACCGAGAACTAGTAAGGGGACGAGGTAGGTGGGCCTGGTCATGGGCAGGACCGACCAGGCTTGGTAGCTCGATAGATCGACCTAGTTGGAAAATTGGAGTTGGCCCGCCAGTGTACCGGTTCGGTATATAATTATTTTTTGTATTCCACATGTTCCAAAATTTGCTAGTTTTTTTCCAAAATTGGACTATTGGCAGCTGTTTGACCTAACGACCTTTTTGGAAAAAGTTGGCACAAATCACCCCAAACTCCCTCCAAAAATATTTTTAACACCAATTCTAAAAAATACATTTTAATCCATTTTCACCTATAAATAAATAATAATAAAAAAAATAAAAAAATAAAAATCACCTATAAATACTTCCTACATTTCATCATTTTTCCCACAACAATTTTCTCTCTCTCTAAATATTTCTCTTAAAGTGTTATCATTTCCTAGCAATTTCTACTTTATTAATTTGCAATTAACAACATCAAGCGGAAGTTTCCAACTTTCAAGTGTTTAATTGATCAATTTATGGTTGCTTGCTTACTTCGGCTATTTGTTATAATCATTCTATCTCTTACTTTTAATTTGTGTATTGTTTGTTGAATACTTATTTAAATTTTTTTGTGTTTTTAATATCTGTTTATTTAATTTACAAAATGGTTAAATTAAGAAAAATAGGTAAAAATGTTTAAAATTTGTGTCCCGGAGGTGGTAAAAACGTATCGATAAAGGTAGTACAAGTAGTAGAATGTACACTTGTATGCCTGCAATACCACCTTCTAAAATAGGAGACGTGTGGGTGCTCATGTTATAATTTTTTTAAGGCTCAAGAAACTTAGGGGTTATTTGGTTGGGAAATAGTTATTTCGGGATAATTAATTCCGGGATTAGTTATCCCGAGATTAACCGGGATAACTTATCCCACCATATATATGGGATAAGTTATCCCATCCCTATGGTGTAAATGGTGGGATAAGTTATCCCGGGATCGACTAATCCCTCCAACCAAACATAGGATAAAATGAAGGATCATTTTATCCGGGGATTACTTATCCCTTATACCTCACACCAAACGACCCTTTCTAAAAAACTATTATTGCGTTTTTTTTTACTTGAGTAGAATATTTGTTTGGAAAAATATAAGCATAAGACTGGAGTAATGTAGGGGGGACATTTCAATTGACAAGACATTTGACTTCTAACCACAACGAGTTGCTAGAAAAAGTAAAAGGAGTTGAGGGTGTTGGGGCTACCAACTCAAACTACATTCCACTCACAGACAGGTAATTTAATTGGGACGTATAATAAAATGAAGGGCCATGAAAAGTTAGCAAAAATGATAGTTTTAGGTTGTTTGCCTTTTAGCTTCTTCTTATGCTTTTATTCAATTATGTACAGTTTATAGTCCCATGTCTAATGATAATTTCATGAAGTACTTTTCGATTAGATGTATCTTAGACTCCATGGGTGATATGCATACATTTTACGTTGGTTATTTACAAATCTTTCCAAGTGTCTCGAGGAAGGTATGTTTTTTAACTTGGCTAGCCACTAGAGGGGTGATTTTGACAACAGAAAATCTTAGAAAACAGAATGTTGTTTGCGTTAGTTGGTGCTTCATGTGCAACGAGACGGGTGAGGACGTGAATCACCTTCTTCTACATTGTGGGCTTACCACGAGATTATGGTGGGATATGTTTAGGTGGTTTCACACTTTTTTTGTAATGCCAAGAAATGTGAAAGATCTGATGTTTATTTGGAAGTGTAGGAGAGGAAGGAGAAGATGAAAGGCCTAGAACAGGTTCCAATTGCATTAATGTGGGTAGTTTGGGGAGAGAGAAATAAGATAACTTTTGAAGCTGTAGAGTCGAGTTTCTTGTAGTTGAGGAGTAGCCTTCGCTCCCTTATTTTCTATTGGTGTAAACAAAAGGTTCCTTGTTGCTTAGAGGACTGGAAGGAGTTTGTAGAGAATCATATCTTGTAGAGTCTTGATCTTTTGGTATAACCTGTGTATACGACTTTTCTGGTCATTATTATAAATGAAAATACTTGTACTTGATAAAAAAAGAGTGTCTCTTACCTCTGATCTTGGTCGTGCTATTAATAAAAATGATTATTTAATAATTACTTATCATTGGATAGATAGTAATTTTGTTATGCACAAATGTATTTTAACATTTCAATAGTAGGAAGACCGCAGACATACAACAAAATTTTTGTGAATCTATTTCAATGGTTGAAAAATATTATGGTCTTGACCAAAAAGTTTTATGAATAGCTTTTAATGATGTATCTAATGATACTACTGCTATTGACATGTTAAAAATTGAGAGAGAGACCATTAAGAATTGAAGCACATTAAAAATTAAGGGAAGCACATTTGATAGAATTGAAAATATGTGTATTAGTATGATGATTGGGTGCTATTACACGCGACTCATATTACTCCTTCTATTTCAATTTGTTTGACCTACTTTCCATTTTAGTTCGTTTAAAAAAAAAGACCCCTTTCCTTTTTAGCAACTCTAATTCCAACTTTCCACATGGCATGATTAGGGCCACAAGAATAAAGAACATTTTGTTACCTTTTCCATATCTTTAATTTAAGACCAAAAAATTTAAAAGTCTTCTTTATTTTCTTAAACCCATGCCAAGTCAAAACAAGTCAATTAATTTGAAATGAAGGGAGTAATAATTTCTACTTTTTGTATGTATTGTTAGGGGATTCTCCCTTTCAAACAATAAAATTACTTATGCCATCAAAAGTAATTAATATGAGATCCATCTGGAAGATTTAAACCAACCAAAATTGGCCTAATTTAATTCTCTTCTTTGGATTTTAAACCAACCTTTTCTACTTTTGCTTTTGCAGTGTATACCACAAGTTTTGCTATGCAAAGTTGGATTTCTTAGGGATGTACTTCTTCTCCCAGCTCTTAACAATGGAGATGAGACTGTGATAAGTGGTCTTGCTTGTTTTTTGTCTGAAATTGGCCATGCTGTAAGTATTTCAAACTCTAAGCTGGAGTTGATTCTTGCAGCCAATTAGACTAGATGTATCTTACATATGCTTCAACATATTAGCATAAAGGATCACTGAGACTAATTAGCTATTTTTTTCTTGTATAATAGGCTCCATCTTTGATTACCGAAGCAAGTCCTGAAGCATTTGTATTGACAGATGCACTCTTGAGGTCAGGTGCCATCACTCATATTTTCTTTTGTGTTGCAAGCATTTTTTTTTTTTTTTTATATAAGGTAAATAATAACTTCGGTCTTAACACTCAACATTTCTTACACACACTCTAGGAACTTTCTTTATTGTTCTCTTTTATTTCTCACTTGATTAATCACTTGTTGCTTGCGTCAGCAACACACTTGAGGGCACACACTTGTTTTCCTACTTGCTTTGAGCACATATACATCTCAAACGAACAATCTCTACAGGTGGTGTTGGAAGATTCTACTGGAGGGTATTTACTACTCTTCGCTAGAGTGTTCCTCCAACTTCTTGAAGTACCCTTTCTAGAATATTTTTAGACCTTTCTCTCAAGAACACTCATTCTAGAGATCTTTCTTTAATTCTCTATGATTCTTGAATGTTGTAGATTCTTCTGTGAAGTGTTTTGGATATTAATTAAGTTGGTGATGTATTCTTACGCTTCCCTCACACCAACTTAATTTTTTCTTTGCGTCAGTTGTGACCGATTCTTGAAACTCTACAAGCATCATGATGTCCATGACCTTTGAGGATCTCTTTGCCTCAGACCCCGAATTACCAAAAAAACCACATGGATTGCCATTCACTAACACAAAGTATCTCACCGAAGAGATGCAAAAGCTGACCCATTTTCTCCATTTCTCCCCAAAACCCATCCTTAACAAAATAAAATCCAAGAATTTCCAGTGTACATGATCATAAGCGTTTTGCAGATCTAACTTGAATAAAACACTCAGCACACTCATTTTCTTCCTCGAATCTGTCACTTCATTAGCCACCAAAGATGGATCCAAAATTTGTCTTCCCCTTCACAAAAGCTTTTTTTTTTTGAAACTGGTAACATGTATTCATCAGCATGCTGGCCACCTCCAAAAATGTGATTACAAAGATAGCTAATTACAAAAGACCAGGAAATCCACTATTTGTATTTCATTTACTATACACTACTCTTTACACCAAAAACATAAAGTAGAAATACATTTTCCTTTAATCTTCTGGATGGAGTTTGATCTTTCTTTGAATATTCTTTTATTTCTCTCCTTCCATATAGTCCACCATATACAAGCCGAAACAGTTTTCCACCATATCTTTTGGCTTTTGCTACCTCCCCTTCTAATCTAGCAACTCAACAGATTAGCAGTGTGTTCTGGCATTGCCCGGTTTTCTCCAGCCAAGGTGATGAATAGGGACCAGACTTGGGAAGTCACCTTACAGTGGAGGAAAAGGTGGTTGTTTGTTTCATTGGCTTCCATACAAAGAGGGAATATAGAAGCTAAATGAAATTTCCTTTTCTGTAATGCCTCATGGGTGAGACATGCCTTCCTGAAAAGCATCTCACTTTTACGGGGGCCATGTTTCCCCAAATGGTTTTCCAGGGCCCTCTACTTTCAACTAGCTCGAAAAGACCCCTCTTGTAGACTCTGTTAACTAAGAATTTGCCATTTGTGTTGTGCCTCCATCTGATGGTATCAAGCTCATTAATAGTCCCTATGAAGGTACCTATTCTACCAAGTGGAGTAGCCACTTGTTCTACCTCCCAGTCATTCAAAAGCCTTCTGAAAATTAAGTTTCATCCCTGAGTTGTCCAGATGTCCTCTATTGTGGTGTTTTGGTTGGTGCTGATGTTGAATAGGCCGGGGAAAACTGCTTGTAATGTGCCCTGGCCATCCCAGTTATCATTCCAAAAAAGAATTTTGCTACTAGTACCCACTTGGAAGGTAATGTCTTTCCCTAGGTTGGTCCAAAAAGATCTTATGGTTCTCCATAACCCGACTCCTGAAGTGTCAGTGGCTTCATCAGTACACCACTGACCATTTTGACCATATTTCTGTTGTATTACATTCTTCCATAAGGCGGGTCTGTCCTCAACATATCTCCATAACCTTTCTTGAGCATGCTATTATTTTGAAGTTTCAGATTCCTAACCCCATACCTCCATGATTTTTGCTCTGCTGAACAATGTTCCATTTCACCAGGTTGAAACCTTTGTGCTCCTTGTTGCCATGCCATAAGAAATTTCTTCTCAACCTGTCTAAAGCTTTGACAACTTTAGCGGGCATTGGAAAAAACAACATTCCATAAGTTGGTAAAGAATCTAGCACAGAGTTGATTAGGATATGCCGACCCCCTGGAGACAGGTACTGTGCCTTCCACATAGCAAGCTTTTTTTCTGTTTTCTCTATGATGTTGTCCCAAATCTCTAGTGCCTTGTGTTTTTCCCCAGCGGAAGTCCCAGGTAAATCGTAGGAAGTTTTCCTATGCCGTAGCTCAAAATATTGGTTAGAATCTGAATTTGTGTAACCTTAGTTATTGGGAAGATGTTGCTTTTCGTTCAGTTTATCTTTAGGCCTAATACTGCTTTAAATATGACAAACATTAGCCTCAAGAAACTGATTTGTTCACTGGTAGCATCACAAAAAACTAATGTGTCATCAACATAGAGTAAATGACATATCTCCAACACCTACTTTGTCCTGCTGCTACTTTAAAACCTTTTAGCCATTTTTTTGTATTGCAATCTTTATCATGTTATTCATCCCTTCAATGGCTATGATGAATAGAAAAGGGGATAGGGATCCCTTTGTCTTAGCCCTCTTTCTGTTGGAAAAAAACCAATTGGTTCTCCATTCACCAAAATTGAGAACCGGGTGGTTTTCATGCAAAAACTAATCCAATTTAGCCATCTTCTTCCGAAGCCCATTTGCCCCAGAATGTTGAGCAAGAATTTCCAATTGATATGATCAAATGCCTTCTCAATGTCTAGTTTGCACATCACCCCTAGTTCCGTGCCTTTCAGTCTAGTGTCAACACGCTTACTTGCTATCAAAGCTGCATCCATGGTTTGCCTTCCTTTAATAAAGGCCATTTGGTGTGGGTTGATCAGCCTATCTATCACTTTTTTCAACCTTTCAACTAGTAATGATCTTGTACATTCCATTGATGAGACTTATTGGTCTGTAATCTCTCACTTCAGTAGCACTCACCTTTTTTGGGGTTAGCTACAAATGTTGCATTGAAGCTCTTTCAAAGACCCGTCATGAGTGAAAGTTATGTAGAGTGAGTAGTATATTTGATTTCAATAGTTCCAGAAAGTAATGAAGAATGACATTGGAAATCCATCAGGGCCTGGAGCTTTGTCTGATGCACATTGTTTAAGCCCCTCTAGTACTTCATCTTCTTCATATTGCCTTTCTAACCATACTTGCTCTTCTGTAGATATCATGGTATTTCTTTGAAGGGTGAAATCAGGTCTCCAGTTCTCGGATTCCTTGTATAGTTTCTGATAAAAGCTCACAATGGAGTTTTTTTATGCTTTCAGGATCAGTGACTTCGACCCCCTCCACCTTGAGCATCTCAATGAAGTTGAATCTTTTATGGGCATTAACTATCTTGTGGAAGTACTTAGTGTTTTTATCGCCATTTTTGATCCATTGTACCCTGAATCTCTGTCTCCAAGCAATCTCTTCATTTCTAGACACCTCTTCAAACTCCATAGCCAAATGGATTTTTTGCAGCTGTTCATCATCTGTCAAAAGCCTAAGATCCTGGATGGATTCCAGATTTCCCAATTGGGAGAGGATCTGATCCTTTCTTTCCTTACAGTTGTTCCTGTTGTCCTTGCTCCGTTCTTTAAGTTTGATTTTCAATTGACTAAGCTTAGAAGCCAGTTGAAAATCAGGTCTGCTGGAGGCATTGAAACAGCTCCACCAGTCTTTCATCTTGTCTATGAATCCCTCCTTCTTAAGCCACCAATTTTCGAATTTAAAATAGGATTTCCTGTGTTTCCAGTCACAAGATAATAAAGTGGGGCTATGGTCGAAGCCAAATAGAAATCTATCTATTCTTGAAGAACAACTGTGATTTTGACCTCTCCTCCATGTGTAATTTCCTCCAGAAAGAGGAGGATCCAAAAGTTTCAAATCATTTAAGCAGAGGTTAAAATCAGCCATGGCTCTACTTATTCTGTTACAGTTCGTCCTTTCAGAGGGTAATTTGGAGATGTTAAAGTCCCCACAGATCACCCAGGGCCCTTTACATATTCCTCTGATAGCTGAAAGCTGCTCCCACCACAACTCCTTTCTTTTTTTCTGTCACACACTGCATATACAGCAGTAAGGTACCAGTTCAAGTCATGGCTAATCTCGGATAGTTTACAAGTGAGCATCTGATTGCCACTATCAATGAGTTCACCTTTCCACTCTCTTGTCCCATAAGCTAATGATCCCACCACTTTTTCCAATGAGTCCATCCAGACCCCTCCTACCCATCTGCTGCCCCAAAGTTGTTGAAAATAATTTTCCACGGACCCTGTAATTTAGTTTCTACAAACATGTAGATGGCTGCTCCCCATTGATGAACTAAGGATTTTATTTGTCTCCTTTTGTCCTTGTTGTTCAACCCCCTGACATTACATGTTAAGATTTTTATCTTCATGATTGCATTGTGGCTGTGGTTCTCCCCCTGCTTCTTGATTCACTCCTTGGATCCCCATCTTTGTATCTAATTTCGCAAATTAAATTCCTGACCTCTTTTGGGACCTGTTGGTTGGTGCTATGTGGCCCAGCTGTGATGGCTAGTGTCTTTTTTGCCCCCTTCTTTGGTCCAGTTTCATAAACAATGCTTCTGCTTCTTTGTGGCAACCGTTAAACAAAACTCCAAATTCCTTGCTAAGCTTGATGATGTTGTTTTGGACCCATTCCATTGATTTGGCTTCAACCTCTTGACAGCATTCACTTAAGTAGGATTGAATTGGAATGGGCTCATTGCAATTCACTTAAGTAGCCCATTGAAGGTGGTTCTTTAGCTCCATCTCTTCCTCTGTTTCTAACCATCCACCACATCTCTCTCCGATCTGCCTAAAGATGGAATTGGACCAAAGATGTAGAGGTAGACCTATAATCCATACCCAGTCAGTTTTCTGCTACTGGATAGGGTTCCGGCAGTTGGTGACCACCATTGGAGCTTCAGGTGTCTGCTTTGTCTCGTCCAGTTCCCTATTAAAACATGTTCTGCTGCTGCTCTCGAATGGCAGTCGAAGAGGAATTGAGATTCATCCATGTCGTAGACTTGGACTCCTTGTGCTCCATTCCAAGCTCGCTGTGCCCATCTCCTAACGTTGTTACGAGTTGGGGCGTCTTCATCTCCGGTGAAACTCCCAACCAATCATCTATCCAGTAGTCCATTATCCTCGGTGTTTCTCTGAGTGCATTTGCCCTTGTATAGTATCTCCTTGTAGCTCTTCTCCCCCTCTGATATGGTCTAAGGGTCTAGGCTGCTCATTAGTATTCACTGTTGTATTCAAAGTTGTACGATTCCTATTAATGAAGTTTTCTATTTTTGAAACTAGAATATTCCAACCCTCAGTGAATGTGTTTTCTGGCAAGATAATTACTGCTCTATCATTTTCTTTAACAGTAATCACTGAGATGAATCTTCCATGTTGATTGAACTTTTGCTTTAAAAAAATGCTGGTTGTGTATCTTTTCATTTCCAAGACTTGAAGGCCTTCTCCCTGTTTCCCGTCGCTTCCCTGAGTCTTTTGCAGATCCAAGACATGGCTCCCGAACCGAGTATTAGTCTACTCATGTGGTATCTTGCACTTTCGATCCAGTCGTACCAATTCCTGATTTGGATTTCGATTCTGTGATGTCATAGGATTTACCCCCAAGGCGGAAGAAAATTTTTGTTGCCTATTGAAAAATGTGAAAGCTAATATATTCTTCTTAAACTATTAGCTTAAGTTCATCCATTCCGATATCCAAATTTGACGAAAGCATTTTGAGAAGATACTGTCTCATCCAAAACTCTCTTTAGTCTATTAAAAAGCACCTTAGAAATAATCTTATAGATGCTTCCTACTAGACTAATAGGTTTGTAATCCTTGATGCTTGTAGCCCCTTCCTTATTAGGAATATTGACAATGAAGGAAGCATTTAAACTTCTTTCCAAATCACCCCTCTTGAAACTCATCGATGGTGCTCAAAATATTGTGTTTGACTATACTCCAACAACGCTGAAAGAAAGCCAGAGTGAAATCATCTAGCCCTGGTGCCTTGTCACCCGCACAATTCTCAACCACCATAAGCACTTCCTCCTCCTCAATAGCCGTCTCTAACCACTCACTATTATTTTTTCCAGTGTGATTGAAATCCACCCTTCCCAGATTTGGCCTCCACTCCGCCTCCTCTTTGAATCGTTCTTAAAACCGAACAATTGCTCCCTCCACTTCCTCCCCCTCTCGTAATGTCTCCCCCAACCTCCACTGCCTTTATCAAGTTCCTCCTCCTATTTGCAATTGCTACCTTGTGAAAGAATTTTATGTTAGAATCCCTTTTTTCCAACCACAACGTCCTCAATGTTTATCTCCAACTAGTCTCTTAAGCCAAAGCCAAAGCCAAAGAAGCTAGTTCCTTTTCCCTCTCATCTAACTCCCTTTCCGCCTCTAAACTATTTAACTCCCCCTCTAATAATTCTCTTTTATTTCTTGCTCTGATACCACTTAAAGGATGTTTGGATGGACATAATCAGTTGCTCACAATTTGAATTTTATTACTACAGAGTAAAGACCAACTTCAGTCTTAGAAATATTTCTTGCACTCACACTCTAGAAACTCCTATGGGTGCTCGTACTCATTTCTCACTTCATTGCTCACATGTTGCTGGCTTCAACAACAGTCTTTACTTGTGTCCTCACGCTTCCTTTCTTACTTGCTTTGAGCACATATATATCTTAAATGAACCACCTCTATTTGTAGGTGGTGATGGAAAAATCTAGTGGAGGGTATTTACTATTCTTCTGTAGAATGTTCCTCCAACTCCTTAATTCTAGAACTGTCGTTTTTAGAATATTTTTAGATCTCTCTCTAGAACACTCATTCTAGAGATCTTTCTTTGATTCTCTACATCTCTTGAATATTTTAGATTTATGAAGTGTCTTGGATATTAATTAAGTTGGCAATGAATACTTAACACATATCCATCTCAGCATCCTCATTTTCGCAACTTTCATTTTCTAAATATACAGTTCTTGACTAGCCAACACTTCGTCCCATGCAACGTAGTTGATCTAACTACCACCTGGTAGAACTTGTCTTTCAGTTTTGGTGGCACTTCTTATTACACAAGACTGTAATTCGAACCTATAATTCATCTACCCTGCACCAATACGATGTGTGACACTTGAAACTACCTCTCTTTTGAATGACATGTGTATCAAGCATCACTTTCACGCTAGCCTAAGGTGTTACTTTGCTGAATTTGCACTGCAAGTATTTTTGCTGGGTCCTAGTCAACTTGAGCTCTTTGGACCCTAGGGTCTGTCTCCAAACCTCTAGCTTAGCGTAAACTCAACGGCGAGTCATGTCAACCAGAACTATGTCATTTGCAAATAACATACACCATAGCCCCTTTCCTTGGATTTGTCGCATCAATGCAACTATCATAAAGACAAATAAAATCAGGCTAAGAGTTGATCATCCTAATGTGCGCCACGGGTTCACCTCTAGTCTCCAAGCATCCCTATAGACCTTTCCTTGATCGCCCCTAGTGTCGCAAACCTTTTTAGGTCGATCTCTCCCTATACTACTTCACTATTCTCCTCACAAGATGAATGACTTCTATAGTTGATTGCCTCCATTCTTCGGGCATTTTTGCCAACTTAAAAATGACATCTAACAACTTAGTCAACCGTTACATACTTGCCCTGCCTACGCTCTTCATAAATTCCATCACGGTCTCGTCTGGACCGGTTGCTCTTCCCTTATGCATCCTACAAATAGGACCCTTAGCCTCCTCAACCTTTATACACCTCCAATTCCCAAAATCGCTACGCCTCTTTGAGTGCTGTGAATTCCCCCTTTACAATGTCTTTGCCCCCTTTTCATTTAAGAGTTTATGAAAGTGTGACTGTTATCTCTGTCCTATGAATGCTTATTCCACCACTAACTTTGTCATCTTGGTCTTTGATGCACTTCACTTGCTCTAGGCCTTGAATCCTCTTTTGTCTCGACTTGGCTAAGCCTGTATAACTTTATATCCCCGCATACAGTGTTTCAAAAGATGCTGTCTTTGCCGCCGTAACTGCCAACTTTGATTCCTTCTTCGCCATCTTGTACCTTTCCCTATTTGTCGCCAATATTTTGGATAATTTGGGGAAAAAGAAACAACAGACGCTTCGAAGACTGCTTGAACAATTTGTTGTATTAGATCCTTTGAACCATAGTGGACAAGGAAGTTTCTATTTTGATGGACATAATTTTTGGGACCTTATTGGTCCGTCTAATGAAATTATCTTTTACTTGTAAATATCAGTACCTGAACGTAAATGTATGATGGCAGTTGTGTTTCATTTCCAAGTGAAGATTGGGAGATCGCAGACTCGACTTTGCAGTTCTGGTGCTTTTACCTTTTCATAATAAAGTTACTTTTGTACAAATTGGGGCCTGTTACTTGGGTTATTGACAGGGTCCAGAGCAGATTGCTGAAATGAATGTGTAGTTCAAATGGTTCCTCTATCCAAGAACACTCTCGCTTTGCAGGTGCAGTCTTGCTGCGTACATCCTAGGCCTGGATGTAGATCATGGAGAAAATGTTAAGAGTGTCAAGATCTTATTTTTTCCTGTTTTCTCGGCGTTGTTGGATGCCCTTCTGTTGCGTTCTCAGGTTAGCTTCTGTTTGCATGCATTTGTAATGCAGATTGTTTCTTTATTCTGCTTGTATTTATTCCCATCCACAAATTGCTCTATTGGCCTAGATTTCCATTAAATAGCAAGTGGATTTGTTGGATTTTACAATATCGTTATATGACAAATTTTATGCTTCACAGAGAGAATCTGTGATAATTGAAAGAAAATTGTGCCTATGCACTTAACACTCACAAAGGTTTTCTGGGGCATCACATTTATCTGAAATTATTGTTTCTCCCTGGTTTCATCCTTCATTTGGGTGCTGTTTTTGTCACATTCTTTCGACAATCTGAAGCTAATGAACCCACCACAACTCACAAACAAAATTCTTAAAACATTTGTAATAACAGATAAAAGAATTCAAGAAATAATTGACAAAGTATTGAAGAAAAAAACACATACGGGTCGGAACAAAACAACAACAATATACCCAGTGTAATCTCACAAATGACATTTGGAGAGGGTGGTACGTACGGAGCCTTATCCCCTTCATGTGAAGGTAGAGAAGCTATTTCCAATAGACCCTCGGCTCAAGTAAAGCATATCAAATCAAGTATGAAAAGAAAATACAATAGTGAAAATTTCCACAACCAATGGCAGACCTACAGTGTAGTTATTGGGATCATGAGCACCCATTGTGGTTTATCAAACACTTCATTTTATATTGGAAATTAATAAAACATACAAACGTATTGGTTGAGCACCTAATCTCAAAGTAGCATTTTCAGATTTTAAAGCCGTTGAGCACCAAAGATTTAAAAATTCTGACAGATGAACGTTTTATTTGGAGGAAAATGTATGCACTACTTTTTTTTGATAAAGAAATAAATTTCATTAGAAAAGGGCAAAAACTTGTCCGTATACAAGAAGTATACCAAAAGTAGAAAACCTTACAAGATGGCATGGTTTTGTAAGGTTTTCTACAATAAAACCCACTAATCTAAACATGTATGAATCCTATGGGTGCACCAAAAAGAAATAAGTGGAAATAGGCTATTCCTCAAGTGTACCAAATCTTCTCTACTTCCTCAAAAGCTCTTCTATTCCTCTCTCGACATATGATCCACATAACTAAAGGAGCAACATCCCATTCCCTTCATCTTATCTTGCTTCTTCTAAATGCCCAACTAAACATTGTTTCTTTCAGTGTGTTTGACATCACCCAATCAAGTTTGAGCCATCTTCTGAGCTATCTTAGAATTTCCCACCATAAATAAGAAGCTATCCAACAGTGTAGAAGAAGGTGATTCACATCTTCACGTAATTCTTTGCACATGAAGCACCAACTGACACAAGTTATCTTTTTCTTCCTCACATTTTCTAACGTGACAGGATCACTCCCCTCAAAGCTAGCCAGGTGAAAAAACATACCTTTCTCGGTACCATAGGGATTCATTTTGATATATGTGGAAAATCTCTCGCTTCCCTAGTTAGAAGCTTCTCATAATATGACTTCCCGAAAAAAAACAACATGCCCCTCTGCCATCCATCTCCATACATCATGGCTCTATAGTACTTAACTACAACATAAGGGGAATCTATTCATCACATTGCAAAACCAAAATGAACTCCTAGCCGAAAGGACAAAACAAATATAATGATGGCCGAACAAGATCGTGACATTATGGATAGTGCACTGACATGAAGTGTAGACATAGCATTTCAGTTATATAAGTCCATAAATGATGCGGAAAAAAAGGGCAGCCTGATGCACTAAAGCTCTCGCTATGCGCAGGGTTCGAGGAATAGTCCCACCACAAGGGTGTATTGTACGCAGCCTTACCTTGCATTCTGCCCGAGGCTGTTTTCAAGGCTTGAGCCCATGACCTCCTGGTCACATGACAACAACTTACCAGTTACTCCAAGGCTACCATTCCCAAAAATGATACGGAGGAAAAGGAAAAAAAAGGAGAAAGGGGAAGAAATTCAACAACAAAGAGCTGGAGCACTTTCAAAGCATTAATGAAAAAGCTAAAAATTGAATTATATAGGAAGCAGTAGAGCAATAACAACAACATACCCAGTGTATTACCACATAGTGGGGTCTGGGGAGGGTAAAGTGTACGCAGACTAAGGCTGGCAACGGACCGGAATCGGTACCGCTGGACCAGTTTGATCGGAACCGGTACCGGAACTGCCTTATCGAAATTGTCGCCGGAACCGGAATATCAGAATTTTCGCTTCCAATGCACCAGTCCGTTGGTTACTGGTGTGGAATCGGTTCGGACCGGAACGACACCGGAGCTATACCGAAAGAGATGCCGGAGCTGGTAAGTTATGTACCGTTCTTGACAGTTTTTTTCTTTTTAAATTAGATTATATATATATATATATTAACTTATTTAATAAATTAATATAATATTAATAAGTTAATATAATATTAATAAGTTTAAGTTATGTTTAAGTTATTATATTTATATATTAATAAGTTAATATAATATTAATAAGTTTAAGTTAAGTTAAATTTATATAATAAGTTAATATAATATTAATAAGTTTAAGTTATTATATTTAAGTTTAAGTTATTATCCAAAGTTCCAATTCCAAAATCCAAATTCCAAATGACAAAAAAAAAAAAAAAAAGTAACGATCTTCAGTCTTCACGTCGCCGGATCGGAACCGGTCAACTGGAACCGGTATTGCCGGAATTTTTGCACGGTTCGCACCGGTACCGTATTCTGGACCATTGGGTATCGGTATACCGGTACCAACTGGCACCATTGTGTTACCGGTACCGGAACGTCACTGGAAACAGAGTAAACGGACCAGAACGGAATTTTTCGGTTTCGTTGCCAGCCTTAACGCAGACCATACCATTGCCTCAGGTGAAGTAGAGAGGCTGTTTCCGATAGACCTCCGACTCAGGATAGATAACAGTATAACAAACACAAAACCATAAAAGCATATAAAACTAATAGAATACGCAAATTAAACTAATATTGCTAGCTAATACAGGAAGCAATACAACCCTAAGATAATACTATAAACTATCTATCCGAAATCATAGACATCACTCAAACACCATGGAACAGGCAACTCCAGACGCAAACATAGTACTCTTCCCTACTGTAACAGTCGCACTCCTACCCCCTACCCCTCAACTCTAATCCGCATACTCCCCACCATCCTATCAAGGGATAGGAAGCAGTAGAGCGATGGTGTATTATTATAGCATAAGGAATTCAAGGATAGACCCATTAAACATTGATTGAACCTTTCAGACAAAGCTTCGTAGGCTAACTCTAGCTACGTTTTCTGCACTTAAGTGAATTGAAAAAGTTATTCAATAAAATTTAAGAGTTCTTAAATAGAAAAAATACATAAGTTTCCTGCCTAAAGTTGTCTCGACAACTTAGTTATGCACGTTAACTTTACTGGTGTTTATTTACCCCCCTCCTCCTTTCCCTTTCTCTCCTATTTTTATTCGAATTGAAATTAATACCCACTTAAGAGATGACGTGACATTTTCTTATTGGAAATATTGAATTAGTTACACTTAATTATTAGTGGGACTCTTTCTTCTATTTTCTTTTGTTATTTTTTTTCTTTTCCTTTTGTCCCGTTCGCTTTCTTTACCTCAAACCTGCAAATTTCATGGTCCGGTGAACCTTGATCTCTTCTATCTTCATGCGTTCTTTCCCTCTCTTTTAATCCAAAATTGCAAAAGCAAATAAAAATGGAGGCTTTTTCCTTTGAAAAGTAAATCACCATTAACACCATCTTAATTTCTCATCAACTCTAACCATTTACTATCCACATTACTATTTGAATATCAAAATAGTCCAAACGTATTTTACCAATTACACACAATTTTTTTATTTTCTTCATTTCCAACACCTCCCAATAGTCACCCACAAAAAAATATTTTTTTTCTACCACGGAAAAACTTTTTGGCCTCCTTCGCCGAATATTTTCCGACAACAACATTATAACCCAAGAAATGAACTTCAAATTTTCTTGAGGAGGGAATAAGAGAAAGTGATGATATAGGGGTTGTTTGTTTTTCATTTTGGTTGAGTGAGGAAGAAGGTATGAAATCTGTAAAGAATAGGGGGTGGGAAGAAAACAAAAAAGTGAAAAGTTTAAAGACAACATGTATCATAAAATGAATAGTGCGTGAAAAACAAGTAACTATGATGAAGTTGGTTTTAATGTTATGGGGTGGTATTAATTTCTAAATAAGAATGGGGGAAAACATGTCGGTAAAGTTAAATGTGGATGTTGCATGAAAAACAAGTAAATATGATGAAGTTGGTTTAAATGTTATGGGGCGGTATTAATTTTTTCACTTCAAATAAGAATTGGGGGGTTGGGGGTAAAAAAAAAAGTCTGGAAAGTTAAAGTGTGTAACTAAGTTTTCAGGATAACTTTAGGGGAAACATATGTATATTCTCTCTTGAATAT